>NW_015554362.1:2728132-2750214 GCF_001515605.1 Sinocyclocheilus anshuiensis
GTGTGTGTGTTCACTGCTGTGTGTGTGCACTTTGGATGGGTAAATGCAGAGCACTAATTCCTAGTATGGGTAACCATACTTGGCCACATGTCACGTCACTTAAAGTAGTCAAACTGGTTTGTAATAACATGCAAATAAAGGTTTGCATGCAGAATATTTAATTATTGGACGTTCACCGTAGCCTGTAGTCATTTCTGCGCTGTTGCGCTGGTTGTGACAGGAGGAGGATTTGGTTCCCAAGCATGAATAGCTGTGCCAGAGCCCTCTGAATAATGGAAACCAGTGAAACTCAATGCAGCACATCAAGAGCGCATGTTCTCAGAGAGATCTGCCAGTGTTTCTAACTCATGCTGCTTAAAAGTTACAACTTAATGGTCTTAAACCTTAAAGAATCTGGCTCGCATTTAAAGAAAATGTTGAAGTCACATTCTGGCAGTGAAATGGTTTGAGACTTGAGATCCAGGTTCAAATATAGGCCTATCTTGGATGTTATATGTCAATAAATGTAAAGGCTACATGTCTATAAACAGTAAACTGAAAAGCTCTAAATCATCCTCCAGTATAAAGTTATCAGCAACCACCACAGACCTTCCAAAGGTAAGTGACACCTCAAAAGCATACATTTTTAATAATGTCTGTCTCCATATATTGCGCTGGCAACTTCAGATCAGGTTAACAAGAAGAAACAAGCTACAGGAAACTAATGTGTGAGGTGAAATCACACAACAAACATTATCATTCGATTAGCTGGATTCTGTGACTGCCATTCACAGGTCTCTATAGTAATTATGAAAGCACAAAGCACAGGTTAGTGAAAACGTGCAGAGGTGGAGAGTCAACTTTAAACACTGCTCGTTTCGATCGTTGTTTTTGCTGTTATAATTTTAGACTTTCTCAAATGTTTGTCTTCTGATCTGTAGCCAATTATGTTTTTTTTTTATAATTTCACATTAAAAGGGATGAATGTCATTAAAACAAGACCAGGCCAAATTTCATCCTAGAAATGTTAAGACAATATATAGTTTTTAGGACCATTAAGATTATTTTTTTTTTGCATTAAAATAATGTTACAAAGACCTAATTTACCATAAATTATTTTTACTGTAAAGTGAAAAAATCCCCCTAATATTTATGATATATTTATAATATTTAAATTGCTTAATATTTATATATCATAATATAATTTGTTATACTGCCTTTAATTTATGATGATTAAAATAAAACAATTTATTATAGTAATAAAAAATCTAAAAAGGATTCAGTGTTGTTTTAGTATTATTTGTATACTATTTTAGTATTTATTAATATTTAGAATTATCTTTTATTTTTATATTTTCAGTTTTCATTAAAATTTTTGTTTGTAATTTTGTTTTATGCATGCTTTTGTTATTTTCATTAGTTACAAATATTTTAATATATTCTATTTAGCTTTATTTCAGTTTTAGTTTGTGTAATTCTGTACTTTTATACATATTATAATTAAGTACTTCAACTTAAATTATTTATATCAGTTAGTTGAATGCATAAGCAAAATGTGTGCCTGCATTACAGTAATGGGAATTTGGGGCAAAATATGTCATTAAAATAATGCCACAATCGCCAGGTTTATTCTGATGGGTCACAGAAAGCAAGGAAAAAAATATATAAAAAAATAAAATAATGCAACTAACCATCATCATGTATTTAACACAGCAAAGTAAATAGTCTTATCAAGTTCTAAAAGGGACACAAAAAAATCTCACCTTATCTTTTGTTGTTGTTGCTGCTGTGTATGGATTAACAAAATTGTCAGTTTTTCAGAATCTGAGTAAATAAATAAAAGCAGCTAAGAACTGCTGAGAATTTGGGGAGTACATGCTTTATTGTCATAAAAATAATGTCACAATGTAAACAAATCTTAAATGTAGTCATGCTTGTGTTTAAGCTATATTCTTTTATATTAGCTTCTTTTAATTTTAGGGTAAAATAAGACCTGGGCATGTAACCTGTAAAGGTTTGAAATTCGTGTTCAAAACCGCACAGCTGGTTTGGTACTTTCAGAGAACAATTATTGAACACTATGAATAATGATATCATAAATAGCACATTGTCACTTTAAAGATCTGATCTTATTGGCCATTGAAACATGGCATCTATATATATTGAGTCCGTGGGGTTAATGTTACACGGCCTGCTCTTCTTAAAACAGCCAACAACGAAGCTCAACTATTAGCAGAGCTGCTTGAAATATTCAGTAGGAAACCCACACCTGTTTCCAGGTAACCGATGCTGGACTTCTGAGCCGTGTCACAGTGTGTGTGTTTCACTGCTGAAACTGCCTCTTTCATCTACTTCACACTGAATTCAAGGACTCGACCAGCTGCCCGAGTTTTTCTTTTCATACAGAGTGTTGGCATAAAGACAATGAGGAGAAGCTGGTTTTCATTTTGCACTGAAAACTGACTGTCTCTTACTGATGGAACAGGGCTATTGTTAAAGACTGAGATCTAAACTAAGGCTGGGAGTTTGTTGATGGTGGCGTAGAGATACCTTGAACTGTTTTATGAATTTTTGCACACGTCTGAGGATCTTTTGAAGGTGTCCGTCATGAATCCCATGTGGAAAGTCTATAAGAGTAAGGTCATGAAGACCCTCAACCCGGACATGGATGAAGACACGGTGGAAGAGGTAAATCCACTAAAGCTTGAGAACAACACAGTATGGCCAGATATGGGTGAACAAGTACTCAAAAAAAAATATTAAGGCCTAAATTTAAGGTTTATGTATTTGAATTGCATATAACATTTCCATCCATTTGGATTACACAGTTTTAACATAAACTAACAAACGGAATGTGATGCATTGATGTCATACATAAAAGAATCATGGCATAGTTTATGAACTATTTGCATCTATTTGGTTTTATTTATCGGCATAAATCTGTTAAGTAAAAAGTTTTTATAAAGTTAAAATTATTTGCAATGGCAAATACTTACACAGACCAATATGAGTTTTTCAATGACAAATGACGATCCCGATATCTAGAAAGGTAGGGTTTCCAGTGGTGCATAAACGGCAGTACAAACATAATAAAATTTTATTTAATATGAATAATACAATTTAGTCAGCCTGGCCAGTATATCAATCTATTTCTAGTATAGGACCTCTGAGCATGTGATCACATGAATATGCATGCATGCTATCAGTATTTAAGAGTTTCTCCTAACTTTACCCCAGAAATAATGTCACAAAATGTTTGAATCATACATTTTAATTGCATTGAGTGACGTATCAGTTGGGTCGGGGGGGACTAAAGGACACTTTCTTCTGTACCTGTTGAAGTATGCTGATTGGCTAGAGCATGTGTTTTTAAAAACCTAATAAATGCATTTCTGAGGTTCAGGATGCGTTCAAATATTTGAAATATTCTGTCAAGTATTTGATCAAGGGAAACCTTGACCCACTTTCAGAGGCCTGTAACTGGATCTACAGGGGTGATAGGAATAGGATGGCATTCCAGCGACTGATTCGAGACGGATGGGGTGTGTAGGGCTTGTTGGCGGATTCCCCACAGTTCTCGGCTGTTTGTATGACCTCTCGCTTACCAGTGAACTTGCATAGTTTCCACAGCCTGCTACAAAACAGCAATGCCAGCAGATTACTGCAGCTTAGTCAAGATAAACACTGCATGCGTGACTGGAGTCACTCTAAATTCATTACAGTATTTTTTACCATTTAAACTGAGATTGAGTTTATTGTATTTACATTTCATATTTATTCATTTGAACCAGCCGAAAGTGGTTTGCTGGTCTTAGCTGGCCACCAGGCAGGTTTCCACTGGTCAAGCTGATCTAGTTTGATGGTTTTAAAGAGGCAGTAGACCGTCAGGTTAGACGCCATATTGAATGTAATGTGGATGAAGACGAGGCTGTGGGGGATGATCGTCAAAACCAACCCGTTTCACATCACACGTAATAAACACTATGTACATGAGGTCAGCGGTTTGTAAATGATATAGTTTTCACAAACTTCCACTCTGAGAACTGTTTTCAAAAGTTGGCCTTTTCATGCCCCCAAAACACTGCTGTCCTGTAAATGAATGGCCAAAATGCTTTAAAGCTTTTCCGTTTTTAGTTAAAAACAGTGTAGTGTAAACGCCCCCTTACAGTCTTCACAATGGCATTCGCTGTAAAAGTCCAAAATCATGTAATTTTCACAACTTTCCAAAATTGCTTTGTGGAGATTTTGTCTACTGAAAGTTATTTTTGCTGAACAATCATTCTGTTATTAAACAACAGTACAATCTATTGAACGCACTGCACTTCAGTCCCTCACACCCGCGTTTTCATTACTGTCAGAAATTAAATATGGCTGTACTCTGATATTTGTTTATATCATTTTGACTTGTTTCTTTAAAACTGTTGAAACAATTCTCATTCACGTTGAAATAGCCTTGGTGTAGTTTCGCTAAAAACCACATGAGGGAGACAAAATATTAATTTTCATCACAGTATAAACTAGTCTTCTCTGTAAAAAAAGTTTAAAACTTCCATTTGTTTCCTTAAAGAGCTATTTTTTATCTGATTTAACATAAAAATGATTTTTTTTTTGTTGGTACAAATCAATGTATTTAGGTGGATTTAGTGGTGTTAAATAATATTTTTGACTTGAATAAAATCTAGATGTTTAGATTTATAATTTAGATGTTAACATTTTTCAGTGTTTGATGAATGTTTGTCTGTGAAGGTCAGTGATGCTGCTGAAGATATGATACCTATCCAGTCTGATGAAGGACCCAGTGCAATGACACAGCTGGCCAAGAGAGTAAGCCTGGAAAATAAATATGATTAATAATGATTTTATTAAATAAAATGTAGTTTCTTTTAGCTTTGGAAAGGGAAAAAACTACTGCAAACTGCAAACGTGTGCTTCAGACACTGTACAGGGGTAGTTAATATATCCACAAATGTTTAACATAAAAAATTGTTATACATTTTTTTGTTTCCCCGATGAATTCTAGTGTCACACTACAGAACACTGTTGAAACGGCTTGAAATTTCATGTCAGCTATATTTAGCTGATGTTTGTTGGTCTGAGTCATTGCGTTTATTTCTCAGATGCAGGGAGCCGGAGCTAAAGGTTGGAAAAGTGTTTCGACTCTATTCACCAAGGATGATGAACACCAACTTCTGGAGGCAGACAATCAGCCGGCAGCAGATCAGTGAGTGTTACGATGCATTTAGTTCATTTTTCTACCGGGAAAGCATGTTGAGCAAATGTTTTAGTCACTGATTGTGCTATATTACAACTCCTTGCAGCAGACAAGAAAAATATAAGTACCATTTCACACTGTTAAGAGCAGAAAGTGAGGCATTACTATAATATACTTACATATTTGAGATTTAAATTATTGTTCAAACGTTTGGGTCTGTAAGATTCTTTAATGTTTTTAAAAATACAGTAATATTGTGAAATATTATTATAATTTTCTATGTGAATATATTATGCTGATTTGCTGATTTGCTGCTCAAGAAACATTTCTGATTATTATCAATGTTGAAAACAGTTGTGCTGCATCATAATTTTGTGGAAACTGTGATACATTAGATTTTTCAGGATTCTTTGATGAATAAAAAGTTCAAAAGAACAGCATTTATTTGAAATAAAAAACCTTTAGTATTATACATTTTTTAGTCACTTTTGATCAATTTAATGCATCCTTGCTGAAAAAAAGTATGTATTTCTTTAAAAAAAAATATTACTAACCCCAAATTTTTGAACAGTACTGAATATGTTTCTCGCAAAAATATTTATTTAATCAGAATACATTTAATTGCAAGTTGCCTTTATCATCTTTCCAGTCCACTGGCAGTGAAGCCCGAAGAGCCTCCACAACCCAACAAGCGCAGCACTGGATTCTGGGACAGCTTTGCGACTAAGTGGCATCAAGAAGCTGCAATGAGGCAAGCGGAGGCAACGGAGGCAGGAGGCGACGGCAGTGAGGAGGTGGGCAACGAGAGCGGGGCGAGAGCAGAAGACTGTGACAACCAGGTCGGGCAGAAGGCCGAGGCGGGCGACAGCAGCACGGGAAACAGCTTCTCCAAGTACACCACACTGGGAGGAGGGAGTGAAGACACATCGGCCTTCAAGTGGAACTTTGTCACCAGCAAACTGGCTGAGCTGAAGACCAAAAGCATGGCCAAGAGTAACTAGCCAACAGCGAGAGCAGGTTATCACAGTCCAAACCACAGGGGCCACAGTGCTTCATATGAGCCTTATCACTCATATGTACGGCGATCGCATTTGACCAAACCCGTTTAAAAGCATCGACCGTGACCGACACTGTGGCCTCTCTGGGCCTGGACTGGTTGGCATTCATGTGGGAACTTCTGGTTATGGGAAATGTCTGTTCATTACTGAATCAGTTCAAAATACTAAATCATTATTTTTGCAATTCCATTTGGTGCAGAAGAAATTACACACTTCACTTTAAAAAACACTGTAAAAAATCAGGGAAGTATGAGAATGAAGTATTAATATATAGATAAAAAGTTTATATAACTTAGTGAAAAAAGTTCTACCCTGAGAATATTTGTCAAAAATGATCATTAAAATAAAATAATGACTATTTTCTTTTTGTCAAGTGAAAATGGTTTCTTATAAAGAAGGTTAGTTTTACTAATACTGCTTAGAAATACCATAGCAACCAGCTAGAACAGCTTAGCAACACCCTAGCAACCATTTTAACGCTAAAATACTGAATACTGAACATTTTTGTAGTTCCATGTGGTTCTACATAAATTGCACATTTCTTATGCACTAAAAAAATCAGGGAATTAGATAAAAGGTTTAATATATCTTGAGAAAAAAAAGTTATAGCCATAAATATTTAAATATGGTAACTATAATATCAATTTAGATATACAATAAAGTTATAATATAGTTAAAGTGGTTTATTTAAAATAACAACTATTTTCTTTTCGTTTAGTAAAATCGTTTCCTTACAAAGAAGAGTAAGCTCAGTAATACCACCTAGAAACACCCTAGCTACCATTTTTAATGATAAAATACTAAATTATCATGATTTTTGCAACTGAATGTGCATGGTTCAGCAGAAATTACACACTTGATTAAAAAAATACTGTAAAAAAAAAAAATCAGGGAATTGTGAGAATGAAGTATTAATATCTGAGGCATATAGATGAAAAGTTTATGTAACTCAATTAAAAAAAAAACAGTTCTAGCCCAAGAATATTTATCAAAACTTGTTCTGTTAATTGTGCAAAAAAAAGTGGAACTTATTTAAAATAACAATTTTTTGTAAGGTGAAATCAGTTCCCTACAAAGAAATCTAAGCTTAATAATACTGCATAGTAACACCCTAGCAACCAGTCAGAACAGTTTAGCAACACCCTAGCAACCAGCAAAATACCCTAGCAACTATCCTGAACACCCTAGCAATGACCTGGCAGTCACCCTAGCAACCATCCACTGCAACTAGCCAAGTAATCTAGAAGTGAATAATGTCATAATGATGTGAATGCATTTATTATTTTCATTTCTGAACATTAAGTGCAATAATAATTAGCCCATAAACATTAAGATTAAATGTGGTCTGAAAACTCCAGAGGAATAATCTCACCAAGAAAAACGTAGTATGAATCAGATGAATGATTTTGCTATTTTATATAGTTTATATCATGTACAATACTTTTTATGTATTGTATATTTAGAAATGCAATTGATAAAGTTGGGGAGTATTTAATTTACTCATTTATTTCATTTTATTTTAAAGGGTGGAAGTTTACAGAATATGTAGTTCATGCAGTGTGCTGTCTGTTTCCTAATGTTCCTTACACTTTGTTTTGTCTCTCAAACTGAGCTCCTGAAGTCTAATGTAAGTGTTTATGTCTCAAAGGTGCTTTGTCTGCTGTCCTTGAGTCTCTCTCTTTGCTCTCACTGAATGATGAATTTTCCTGCTTTGACGTTTTATTTTATGATATAATAAAGTTATATTGGAAAAACACGTTGTTTTGAGATTTTATTATATTTGAAATAATATGACAAGTGTTTGAGGGGACATAGTGGGTTTCCCTGCTTTCAGTGCAGGCTGTAACAAACAACACCAAAATGACTGGAACATGCCTTAGCAGCAAACTAGGTGATGGGAAGTCCGATATTGTAATATGAACTCTGGAATATGGGCTTTTTTCGTGTCGAAGTGACTGTCGGGAACGTCCGAAACGAAAGTTAGTAGATTGTGAAACTTGTACGACTCTATTTCAGGCGATTCACTAAAAGGAATCGGTTCAACAGAACGATTCTTTTACGAACCGAACATCATAAAGTTGCTGAGATGGTCCATAAACAATGCAAAATCTCACATTTATAGCCATTTTGCGTTTTACAGCTGTTTTGACCTGGTCCTATATTTGTGGATTTTACTTAATTATCATAAATATATGATGGGAACGTTTGTGTTATGAACTTATTGGCTTATTTTGTGTCAGAGTGACTGTCAAATTTTTAAATGAGTAACTTGTGGATCAATGCTGGCTCGAGTCGCGAACTGATTCAGACGTTTCAGTCCGATTTAGTGAATTGGTTCATCCAGTTCACTCAAAAGAACCGGTTCAAAAGAACAAACCGAGCATCACTAAAGCTAGTTGCTGAGATAGTTGCATAAACAGTATCATATTGTACCAGAAAGCATGTTCTATTCATATTCTGCACAAAACTATAACTAGTTAGCATTTTTAGCTAACTCATTAGAGGTCACTTTACTGTCTTTGCTGGACTTCTCTGATCCATGAAACAGACTTGAACTGCAGTTTTCATTGTCTCACAGTAATATAACTCCCTCTAAGCCTGTCATAACATATGGCTCCATGCAGGATTTGGTCGCTTCGCTTACATAGTTTATAGCCTGCAGGTATGTTTTTCTCATACAGGTGTTGTGAAAAGAGGATACAGCCGTGCAACAATACCTCATTACAGCAGGGAACAGAAGTGATATGAGTTTGGATGTATTGACTTTCAGTTCTACTGCAATTGTCCAAATGCTGCCCGTGCTTATTGTAACTCTTAAAATGTAGCATTTTGTGTCTTTAATAAATATGTCAGCCAATAGATAGAACAAAAATAGGTTATTTAATGAATTCAGTTATTTTATTGCATAAAATAGAATTGAAAATTAAAATAAAATTAAACTTTTTTATTATATAGTATATACTGCACTGCATTTTTGAGCTGTAATCAAGCGAGTATCACGTTTATGGATAGATCTCATGAAAACAATGTTTGGACATATTTTAGGACCATATTTTTGCATTTTGACATCTGTAATGCAAAAAAAAAAAATATATAATCCTATAACATATCACAATTTTATTTGTTACATTTATGCAAATAAATAAAAATACATAATTTTTTTGTATTATAGTAATTTTTCTGTAGTATCGCTTTTTCTGGATAAAACTTTAGAAAAAAAAAACATAATTTAGGGCCATAATTTTGACATTATTTTAATGACAATTATACACAGCTGTGACCTGTAATGCAAAATAAAATAAAAAACCTGTAATATATTATTTAAATTGTATTTGTTGTACTATGTTTATGTAGATGAATAAATATCATTTTGTTTGTATTAAAATATTTTTCTGTAATAATGTATCACACTAATAGGAATGTAATGCAAGTCATAATTAAGAATAATGCAAATTACAAAAAAAAACAAAAGAGAGAATGAGATTCTAGAGGATAAATGTGCATACATGTCATGCAAATAATCTCACAATGTAAAATTGTTTTGTAATAATTTTTTTTTCAACTGTAAAGTGTCCTTGAGTTCTAGAAAGGCACAAATTAAACATTATTATTATTATTATTATTATTATGATTATTATTATTAAAAACAGGTACATTTATTTATTTATTTATTTTTGTTTATGCAAAATATAATTTATTAATTTTCTCTTTTGATTTTAGATGAAATGCTTTTTTTATGAGATCTGAGATCTTTCTGCATTTCCTTTTCTTTCAGCCTAGAGTTTGTTGATGTCTCAGCCTCTTGTGAGGTACGACATCACCGCGAGTGAAATTATAAGACAAGCATAATAAAACACATACCAGCTCAGCCCAGACTTTAGTCATCCTCACGTAAAGCCGCCCTGCACTGCAGACAGACATGCCTGCTAGCACCTGTGGGTGACATGGGCTCGTCTGCGAGGGTCTGTGACTCATGTGTGGAGGCAACAGGTCCATCTGGAAGATCTGTGTCTGAACACAGCCACACAAACACATGCATGTGCCATTTTACCTTACAAGCACAGAGCCGCCTGAGGCCAGGTGTAGTTTCCCATGATACAGAGACACAAATACAATTACTCCAGAGGACTACAGTGAACAAATGTTAGGGAAGTGTTGACCTCCTCACCTGCGTTTTTTTCTGATGTGGCACAATTGCCCATTTGTTACCGTTTGATGTCTCAGTAAAAGCCTTGCAGTCTAGCAACTGGACTAAACATGCAGGTTACACTTAATTGGCTGTCCTTTCACATGAGGTGTAGAGAAAAACCTGTGATTTTGGGGAATAGTTGAACGTGGGAAGAAAATGTGTTGGTTATTTTTGCAGCCTAGCCTGCAGGCCACAGGAGCCGCTTCCTGAGAAACTCTCAGCTACGTTTTTGCTTGTTCATAGATTTCAAGAGATTACCGGCTCTTTCATCTCCCCGCGTAATATGCAAGTGTAATGCTTAAAGAAATTTTAGAACAGAACCAAAGTGTTGGGAAAGTAAAAAAATGCCTGGAGGGGCTTATGGATAGCACTTTCCCATGAATCAAAAATAAATTGAGATTTTCCAAAAAAAAAAAAAGAAAGTAATTTTTTGATATCAGTGGTATCAAAAAAATACATTGTCCTAATTTTATTTGTTGTACTTATGTTTTTTCTTCTTGTTTTAGAGTAATTTCTCTGTAGTATTGTGTGTCTCAATAAAAAATATTTGAGGACAATATTTTTGCATTTTGACATTATTTTAATGACAATTATGCACATCTGTCATGCAAAAAAAACTATAATATTCAAATTTTATTTGTTGTACAACATTTATGTTTTTGTATTAAAACAATTTCTGTAGTATCGAGTTTCTCAGTAAATCTAGTAAAAATAACATTTTTGAATAAAAAAAAGAGCATTAAAAAATTACTAAAACTTAAAAATTCAAATGAAAACCGAAGTTAATTCAAAATATTGATAAATACTATAATAGTATATAAACAAATAGCACTGGAACATATGCATCAAGCTATAACATATGTATCCATCATTTATATTTTGTTCTGAATTGTATTGCATTCTCAGCATTGTCTGAAGGGGTGCTATAATGAGCTTTAGTGTAAACTGTCTTCTTATATGATCCTTTTTTTTCTTACAGGTCAAGTGCTGTCGTAGTGGAACAACAGTCTGAGGAGAATCTTGCCTTAACATGACCATAGTTTTGTTGTAGAGAGATTGGAATTGTTAGTCAGTTTTCTGACATATTGGTCACGATAAAGCTTGTTGTGTGTGTTTGTTTATTGTATTTGAGGATGCGAGTGTGTCTTTGACCCTCTCCCCGCTGCTCCAAATCCACGCTGGTGTCCGTTTACTGTTTCTACAGCTGTTTGGGATGTTGTCTTTACTTTGCACCCGTGCTGCCAATATAGCTTCAAATCCCCTTCCCCCGGTTTCCTACAATCCCCTTAGGCCCGTCCAGAGTCCAAATGAGACCTAGAAGCACGATAGTGACAGGACTAGGGTGGACACCAAAAAGGAGGACACTCAGTGAAGCCAGGATAAAAACTGAAAATAATTCTAAACCAGTTACAGAAATAAGCTTTTTCCCCCTTAAACTGATTTCAAGGAGGATTTATTTACCTTTATAAGGGCAAAATTTCCAACCTAAGTAAGTGTATGTGTCATCTTTCATGTAAATTCTTACATCAATATATACAGTTAGAATAATAAGACAATATTAGGACTGATACTACTCATATCAATTCAATTTCAACATAATCCGTCTTTGCACTTCAGAAGTGGCACAGAAGCTGAATCTGAAGTGGCATTTAGATGTATTCGGATGTTTAAGAGATGGCACAAAGCTCTTGGTGCATGAAGAAGATCTGTAAAGTTGCAAAGACTAAAGTCTCAAATCCAAATTGCGACTTGGGCCGAATCTGTTTGTTTTTCAGTTCAAATCGGTTCGCTATTGAGTCTTTTTGTGATTCAGTCTGAATCATTTGTATAGTTCACTCACCAACTGAATCGTTTCAACTGTTTTCTCACTCATAATGAGTGAGTCATTGATTCATTCAGCCAATTCATTCAAAACTGATCGAAGTGTCTTTATTGATTAGGTTCGTTCGAATTAATCATTCAGGAACGAAACGCTGTGTGTTGATCGAAGACACAACAGAGCAAATTAGTCAATACTGACAACAAAATGTACGTCACGTAATATTAACCTGAACATAACATTAACATTTTTATTCATTTATTACCCAGAGAGCACTTGTACGTCTGTAAGATGTCTGTCAATGATCGCTTCATCTGGAGAGCATCTGCTGTGTACAAACATCTGATAGACGTCTTTAAGATGTCAGTTTTACATGCATTCTAAATCATAAACATCTTAAAGACATCTTCTAAACGTCTATTTGACATCTGATAGGAAACATCCTATAGACGCATTGCAGATGAGCAAACACTCTAAAAAATACGTCTCGCAGATGTAATGCAGAAGTCAAATAGACGTCTCCGTGATGTACGTGTGCTATCAGGGTATATGCCATAATATAAGATGTTTATGATTTAGAATGTATGTAAAACTGACGTCTTAAAGACGTCTAACAGATGTTTGTACACAGCAGATGCTTTCCAGATGAAGCGATCTTTAACAGACATCTTGCAGACGTACCTGTGCTATCTGGGAAGTTCAAAATAGCGACCTTAAAAGGAGGACAAATGATCGTCCAGCTAAAGCCTGCATCGGTAGAAGGACATGATATTTCAAAACCGGACGGATAGCCTTCTAGACAGGATTAAAAGAAGACTTTTTCATGTTTAGGCTATATACACCATGCTTGGCAGTGCCTGGTACTAGACACCATTAAACAGAGGGAAGATCTCAACTATCTGCCTCTATTTTCACCTAGCGTGATCTGCTCAGGGTCAAACATTCCCTCCTGTCCGGCCTGTCAGCAACAAGTCATTACAAACAGAGTTCATCACGAAATTCCTCTAGACTTGAGCTCTCATGTCTCTATTTCTGGTGTGAGGTACCAGCCTGCGTGTGTGTTTGCATTCTCAGTTCTGAATTGTGATCTTTTGATATGAAAATCACCTCAGGATGTTTATTCAGAAAGTTAGAAGACAGATCACGGGTCACTCTTTTGGCTGAGATGCTCATTAGAAATCAGCATAATTAGCTATTTCTGTCCAGGTGTTCACACAGCCTGTGTGTTTAGAGGCTCTCAGAAAGGCCTCAGGTGACAGCAGTCTGTTGTTTGGCTTGTAGACAGATTAGATTGAGATAACAGGTCTTTTTTCAATGCGGCTGATATGATTGCCAATGAGCTCTTAAGTGTTTGTGGTGCTTTTCTCCTCAGGGCAACTGACCCTGAAGTAACACACACACAGCTCAGGTTTATCTGTTCCAATGCAGCTCATTTTACTTGATTAACCCTTAGATACCAAATGCACTGATTATCTTTTTTTTTTCCCTCTGAACATAAATAAGAACAGTCTTGCATTAAGTGTGACTTTTAAAGCCAGTGAATTCTTTCAAAACACATTTAATTATAACTAACTGCCACAAGGATGTAAACAGCCTTGTTTTAGATTTAATATAGCAACTGTAAAAAATTATACACGCAATAAGTCGTCAACATATGTTTTTCCATTTCTTTAACTCATCAAATGAATTTAACCAGTTTCAACTGATATGAACAAGATCCAACTAGATTTTTAAGGTAGTTAATATAACGTAAGTTAAAATGACTTGCATAGCCAATTTAATTACACTTAAAAACTTGAGTTCAATTGCTGCCTTTAATTTTTTACAATGAAAAAACAATGGCTTGAAAACTTAGATTTAAGGTATGGCTGTATAAATCTGATGTTGTAGATTAAAACAAAATGTGAAAGTATTAATATTCATAAATCATCTCTATTAGTTGACTAATTAGTTTATTTTTCAGTAGTGAGCTATCGTCACTATTTAATAAAATTCTATGACAATATCTAAGGCAAAGTGTGTCTGGTATTTTATTTCGGATATTCAAAATTAATAGGCCTAACTGTTTCACAAGTCAATCTGAAACGTTTGTGATTTAGGCCAAAACAGTTTGTGATTCAGTCCGAATTGGTTCGCTATTGAGTTTGAATTGATTTGTGATTCGGTCTGAATCATTTGGATAGTTCACTCATGCACTGAATCGTTTAACCCTTGTGTTGTGTTCAGAACCCTATTACACTTACGAGGTTACAGAGCAAAAACGGTACTCCCTCAAAAAATTGCTTATAAATCACTCATTATGCTATATTATCACCAAATATTGGATTCAATCTTTTTGTCAACTTAAATTATTCATAAATAATGCTTTTTTCACTCAAAAAATGAGGTGCCTACTCTCAGATAAACGAGGCCTACGATTAATCAGAAGCAAATATAAATACAAAACCAGTCCTAAATGAAAGATAAGAAGTTGACAAAAAGATTGAATCCAATCTTTGTTGATAATATAGCATAATGAGTGATTTGTTTGAGGCCGGGTCCTTTTTGCTCTGCAACATCACGGGTGTAACAAGGTGAAAAATCTCCCCCAGAAAAGTATGAAAATGATCAAAAAATGTTTTAGAAGTAGTTATACCCTTTGTGAACAAAGTCACAAAATTTCAGTCCAGTGCGATAACATTAACTAGTATTTTCGGGAAAAATAATTTTTTTTCAGAGCAAAAAGGACCCGAACACCACATGAGAGTTAAACTGTTTTCTCACTCTGTAAAACAATAAGTTTACTTACAATTAATTGAAACCAACCCTGCAAATCCATCCTATGTTTGCCATCCTATGTTTAGTTCAATACATATCTGCACCTAACAAAAAATAACTTATATATGTCCGAGAACAGCTGTTCTCAGACATAAATAAATCTTGAACATACATTTCCATATAGACTATTGCCTAAGGTGTGTTGTGCAAATGATGGGTCTTTGTGAAATTACTTTCGAAATGATGAAAGTCCCAAAGCCTCATTTCTGTACAGGAAATTGGTTGCAATTAATGAAATCTTACAACATGGCTGGACTCAAATCAGCTGTTTATATTTAAATCTATATTTTAAAAAAGCTGGGAAATAAAAGCCATTTAGATGAAACTGACAGCATATAATGAATTTATAATATTATCTTTTTTTTTTTTTTTACAATTATTATAGAATGCAATCAGTCATTTAACTTTTATACTTTTTTTCCACTTTGAAGCTTTTGATATGCACAAATTGTCATGCTAAATAAATAATAAATCCATTAGTGTAAAAAGAACACTAGTTTGGGTTCAGTATGATTTTTTTAAAGAAATTTCATTCATCAAGGATGCAATAAATTGATCGAAAGTGACACTATAAACTTTTATAATGTTACAAAATATTTCTATTTCAAAGAAATGCTGTTTCTATTCATCAAAGAATCCTGAAAAATGTGTCTGCAAATCATAACGCAATGTAAATATGCATTCCCTTACGAAAAATAAGTTTATTCAAGTGTGCTATTAGTATACTTCTTTTAAACTAAAAATAGGAAAGTATACTTTTAGTCTACTTTTTATGTACTTCTCAGAAATGGGCTTTCTGTACTTCTCAGAAATATACTTAAAATGACATTTAAGTATACTTGACTTATACTTAGAAAAAGTCTAAATATATTTGAGCTATACTTATGTTCCTAGAATCCGTGTTTTCATTGTTATACTGTAGGGGGCGCTAGTACACATCTTCTGTACAGAATTTCCAAAAAACACAAGTGAAGAAGAAACTGAAACGTAATCTAACACGATCATCAGACATAAAACAGCATCAAAACTGTGTACTACTTTTTGGTAAGGGTTGTCCTGGTTGTGATTTTCCAAAATGGCGCTTCTTAAAAGTCTACGAAATTATGCTGCCTACCTTTTTGGATGTACTTTCACTTGTGATGTCTTAAAATACTGCCTACCTAGGCAGCTCACTAGGTTTAGTAATACAGCTGATGTGTGTCTCATTATACAGGGCAAATGGACCTTTTGAAGAGCACCTGCAGGAGTCAGTCACCCATAGCTGCCACAGATAGAAGTTAAAATCTTATCCATCATGACACACATGTAACAACGACTCCATAATACAATTATAAACACCTTCTGATCATGATAAAGCGTGATGCAGGGGTTTGTTTGAAGCTCTGCCCTGTGACGGAGGGACATATGACTGTGTCACAGTGGCCAGGGTTAAATACAGAACAGCTCGCCCCAAAAGCTGTGGGCGAGGTCACACCCCATCGAGTCTTTGATTGGAGCGCTGCAGACGCCGTGAGTGCAAGCAGGGATGCAAATGTGCACACAAACAAACACAGATGGTCTTTCCCATGGAAAACATATGGACTTTTTCCAGCTCTTGGAGCTAAATGGGCTAATTTCCCGAATCTCCTGTCCAACTGATTTAACCTTTCCAGAAGTACCTGATCCCGGGAGAAATAGCCTTCAAGCCCAGCGCGACCGGCCCTAGACTGTGGGAACGGCACTGTTGACTCTTCCCCCATAAAAACTGCTTGCAATTACAGAGAGAAGGATAAGCAGACAGAAATTAGATGGAAATCCAGCTGCCCATCACTGCGCAGTGCTTTATAATCAAGCTCATCAGACTTTGGGTGGGTGACAGCACTTATTTTCTTTTTGATCCAATACCAAGTATAATGAAGGCCAATATCGCTGTCTGTAGATAGATGGATGGATGGATAGATAGATAGATAGATAGATAGATAGATAGATAGATAGATGTGGATGGATGGATGGATGGATGGATGGATGGATAGATAGATATTTTAAGTGGAAAGTATTTGTTATTTCAAAAAGGGGAAATTAATTTAACAGTAAAAAGCCATTAAGAATATTATTTATTTATATAACATTATAATCTAATATTTTTTTCCTTTTTTCATGAATGTGATTAATCATTTAACTATTTCCTAACTGTTTGTTTTTCCACTCTACTTTCCACTATTGTTCAAAAGTTTGGGGTCAGTATGACTTTTTGAAAGAACTTAGTGGTTTTTATTAGTCAAGGATGCATTAAATTGGTCAAAAGTGACAGTAAAGACATTTATAATGTTACAAAAGATTTCTAATTTCTAAATAATTATTATTTTAAACTTTCTATTTATCAAAGAATCCTGAAAAACAAAAAACGTACAATGGTTTCCACAAAATATATGAAGCAGCACAACTGTTTTCAACATTGATAATAATCAGAAAGTTGCATGCTAAATTTATTCTGATTACATTTTTTTTTTTTTTTAAGAAATTAATATTTTTATTAAGCAAGGATGCAGTAAATTGATTAAAAGTGACAGTAAAGACTTTTATAATAATACAAAAGATTTCTATTACAAATAAATGCTGTTCTTTTTAACTTTCTATTCATCGAAGAATCCTGAAAAATAAAATATGAAGCAGCACAACTGTTTTCAACACTGATAATAATCAGAAATGTTTCTTGAGCAGCAAATCAGCATATTAGAATGATTTCTGAAGAATCATGTGACACTGAAGACTGGAGTAATGATGCTGAGAATTCAGCTTTGATCACAGAAATAAATTACAGTTTTACAATATATTCACATAGAAAACAGATATTTGAAATTGTAATAATATTTCACAATATTACTGTTTTTACTGTATTTTTAATCAAATAAATGCAGCCTTGGTGAGCAGAAGAGACTTCTTTCAAAAACATTAAAAACGTCTTACTGACCCCAGATGTTTAAGCGGAAGTGTATCAATAGCTCAAGTTGAATCACCATCATTTTAGATGAAACATTTGCACACATGCTTTAATGGAAAAAAAAAATCAAATCTGACATGAAGTAGTCTGGAAAAGATGAAGGCATGACTTCTGAAATAATGTGTTCATGGTTCAGTAAAGGTATAGTGCGTTGAACATGGGCTAAACATGGCACAGCATTTGGCCTGATGTTCCTCCTAGTTTGCCACAGTGTAACTGGAGTCTCTAAATCTCCACAGACGGCAAACGCTCCATTGCAGACCTGCGCATTCACATGCCTGGTTGCAGAAATTGCTTAGTTTTCACAATCTGGGATATTGATTTACACAGAACATGGAACATGGATTTATTTGTAATGGAATCAACTTGTTGATTTGCATGCAGAGCTTATATGCAAACTTGAACTAGATTGCAGTGGGTCACTTGTACGGAGACGTTAAGCATCACGTTACTCCTGAGGCCTTTTACTCCTCATAACATCAAAGCCTGGCTTTCCTCGCATCCAGATTTACACAGCTCGAAACTCTCCTCATGCTAATGTCATTACTGCTTTTGTTGGTCCTTCTGGTGTTTGTGCCTCTGCAGCAAACAACTGTTACTTAAAAGTGTCCTTTGACTAAAACTTACTAAACCCTAATAATAATAATATCATTTTAAAATACATTATTATTATTATATTAGGTTCATAGTGCTTAGTGTCAGATTTAATAAAAAGTAAAATAAATACCCAAATAAATAAAATAGATAGATAGAGCTATATTTGGAACTGTAATTTGTGTTGTTTTTGCCAGCAATATGTAAATGGACAATAAATAATAATATAATAAAATAAAATAAATGTAACTAAAAAAATATGTGAAATAAAAATATGTTTTTAAGAAGCCATTGGTTATATTTTTAAATAAACATAATGTTTGTATATATTTTTACATTTTAAAAAAATATGTAATTTTGCTGAGGGTTAAATACGATGTGCAAAATAAATAAATGAAACTTTTTATTCACATGTTTTATTTTGCAAATTGTCCAAAAATGTAACATTGAGAGTTGCAAAAAATAAAATAGAAAAAAAAGACTTTTTTTTTATTAGGGTGAAAAAAAAAAATGTTTTTTTAAAGGTTTACCTATGATTTTCACTAACAAAATGTAAATGGACAATATGTAAATAAAAAATATTTGAATAAAAATATGTTTTTAAGAAGCCATATATTTTTATACTTTATTTGGGGAAAAAAAATTGTTACAGTGAGTCTGAGGGTTAAAGAAAACTATAATAATTAATTATAAAAAAAATAATTATAACTAAATAAATTGATTCCCATCTTATTTTTTAAATTTTTTTACGCATTGTCCAAACATATTATATAGGGAGCCGTAAAACTTCAAGTATAAAAACTTTTGTCAGGTTTTTCTGTGATTTTCTGACCTTCATTCTCAGGTCTGTCCTGATGTCAGGAGGTCACTAAAAAGAGCAGTAATTCACATGCCATGTTCCCACAGAGCAGCGTCAGGAGCTTCTCTCTCTCTGACCCCACAGACAGGAGGTTACGCCTCAGAGACTGCAGTGAAAAGGCCTGTCCTCTGATTTATGACCTTCTGCTGCCATCGGATCTTCTCCTGCACCCGGACGCTTTTTGTGAAGCATCGAAACAGACCCTCCCAGAAACCCCCAAGAGTTTTAGGTTGCCAAAGCCCATCGAAGTAAGTCGTGAAGCTTTCGCACACGTGTAAAAATTGCCATATTAGCAACTTATTTTTATACTGATATGGGCATTTTTTATGTCAATATTTTAGATTAAAATTAACCAGTGTTACTGTAAATTATGTTCAATTTCAAATAAATGCTGTTTTTTTTTAACTTTCTATTCAAAATGAATAACGGTTTCCACAAAAATATGAAGCAGCACAATTGTTTTCAACATAATAAAATAATCAGAATGTTTCTTGAGCATCTTGAGTAATGATGCTGAAAATTCAGCTTTGATCAAAGGAATAAATAACATTTTACAATATATGCACATAGAAAACAGCTATTTTAAATAATAATAATAATATTTCTATAACTATCTAAAATAACTATTTGAGCAATACTATTTGAGCAATACAACTGTTTTGTTGATATTATTATAATAATCAGAAATGTTTCTTGAGCAGCAAATCAGCATATTAGGATGATTTGAAGACTGGAGTAATGACGCTGAAAATTCAGCTTCGATCACAGCAATAAATTACATTTTACAACTTATTACAATAGAAATAAGTTCTTTTAAATTGTAATAATATGTCACAATATATCTGTTTTTACTGTATTTTTAATCAAATAAATACAGCCTTGGTGAGCAGAAGAGACTTTAAAAAACATTTCAAAATTAATGGTACTTTTCAACGGTAGTGTATGTATTATATTATTAATAGACATTATCATATTATAAAGGTTTTAAATCTGAGGTTAAATCAATGTTATATTGTGTCCAGTACAAAAGTTAAATGTCACTCTTGGTTCCTGTCTACGGATGTTTTCTCTACAAAACATCTATTTTTAGGCTCTAATTGTTTCTTTTGCAGGTGCATGTCTATATTTCTTCCTGTTGTAATTCGTTGTATTTTCTTCCCCAGCCTTCCTGCAACACCATGATCATGCATTATTTTCATTTGATTTATTTTAGGTCCCTTCCAGAACAAGTTCTTCTCCATCCCGACTGTTTACGCCGATGGAGGGACCGATCATTCTGACTCATGCACAGCTCTGGCATATCGGAGCTGCTGGCCCTGAAGAATTAGGCCAGATTTGCCACACTTCACAACCCCGATGCACATTCCCTCGTGCTGCACGAGGCCGATTGTGAACAGAGTCTCATTATACCACCGTGGCACAATGAGAGTGGAAATCTTGGCACGCTTTGTCTTTACAAACCCAGCAGGCTTTTCAGACAGGGTTCAGATGTGTGTAGTGCTCTTTGTCTGCTAAATGTGCCACAGACTGTATAATTGTGCTTTTACGGTGCTTTCAAGACCACCCACAACACCCTGCATCAGACACAAACCTACACTTACCCAAAATGTCAGCACTGCTCTTTTGCTGTTTCCTTCAGGAAATGCAAATCTATATTTTCCTTTACTTTAGTTCTTTTAGTTAATTTCTTTTGCCTTTGCTTTAAACAACTGCATACTTCTTTACAGTTTTTCATCAGGAAGTTGCCTATGAGCATATTTGAGCAAAGTGAAGTTGCAAGATAAACCATGTAATTATTTAATTTTCTTGATTAATATTAAAGTAAAAATAGATTTTTGAGCAATTGCATAGAAATGCTTAAAATTGAGTTCTGTAGAAGCCACAAGTCAGTGATTGCAATGTGTTTTTATTTTAATATTTTGCAGTGAACATCAAATACAGTATATCGTTACTTCTACACAGTGATATTCAATACTGTACTAAAATTGTATTTTGATTCCATCATTTGCAATGCTTTATTGGGATATGTAGTTTGTTTATATATTAGGGTTATTATAGTTAATTAACACTAAAAATAAAATATGCAAAAACTTAAACCTATTTTATTTCATCTAGTTGCCAAGGAAACATTTATCATTTTTAATTTAGTTTAACTTGATGTACTAAAAATTCAAACTGAAATAAAAATGAATAAAAACTATATAGACATAATTAAAAAAAAAAATGACACAAACATAAAATTACACTAGAATGAACTAAAATGAAACTAAAATTAACTAAAATAATTAATTTAAAAAGTTAACTAAAATTAAAATGAAAACAGAAAATCTAAAAATAGAAACGAATTAAATATATTAATAAACACTATATTTAATTGATATATACTTTTCAGTAGCCATTACTCCAGTTATATTTATTTAATATTTATTATATATTATACTATATTTATACTGTACACACACACACAGACACACACACATACACACACACACACACACACATATATATATATATATATATATACAGTGGGTACGGAAAGTATTCAGACCCCCTTCAATTTTTCACTCTTTGTTAT
>NW_015554362.1:2750678-2767211 GCF_001515605.1 Sinocyclocheilus anshuiensis
TATTAGAATGATTTCTGAAGATCATGTGACACTGAAGACTGGAGTAATGATGCTGAAAATTCAGCTGCGCATCACAGCAATCAATTACATTTTAAAATATATTTACACTTATTTGGAATATTTCTATTTTTACTCTATTTTTAATCAAATAAATGCAGCCTTGGTGAGCAGAAGAGATTTTCAAAAACATTTAAAAAATCGTATGAACCCTAAACTTTGAAATAGTCGTATAAAAATAAAGCATTATAATTTATTAAGGTCTTAAATCTATGGAAAGTCAGTATTAGATTGTGATGTATTGTGAAAGTCATTATTATATTGTAATATTAAAAAATAAATGTTTTGGTTCCCGTCTAAGGATGATTTTTTCTATAAAACATCTATTTTTAGGCTTAGACTGTTTCTTTTGCAGGTGCATGTCTATATTTCTTCCTGTTGCAGTTGTGTTTAGGGTAGGTTTTTTCTCCCCCAGCCTTCCTGCAACACCATTATCATGCATTATTTTCAACTGAATTATTTTAGGTCTCCTCCATCCCGCCTGTTTATGCCGATGGAGGGACAGATCATTCTGACTCATGCACGGCTCTGGCATATCGGAGCTGCTGGGCCAGAAGAATTAGGCCAGATTTGCCACAATTCACCACCCCGATGCACATTCCCTCACGGTGCACGAGGGCGATTGTGAACAGAGTCTCGTTATACCACCGTGGCACAATGAGAGTGGAAATCTTGGCACGCTTTGTCTTTACAAACCCAGCAGGCTTTTCAGACAGGGTTCAGATGTGTAGTGCTCTTTGTCTGCTAAATGTGCCACAGACTGTATAATTGTGCTTTTACGGTGCTTTCAAGACCACCCACAACACCCTGCATCAGACACAAACCTACACTTACCCAAAATGTCAGCACTGCTCTTTTGCTGTTTCCTTCAGGAAATGCAAATCTATATTTTCCTTTACTTTAGTTCTTTTAGTTAATTTCTTTTGCCTTTGCTTTAAACAACTGCATACTTCTTTACAGTTTTTCATCAGGAAGTTGCCTATGAGCATATTTGAGCAAAGTGAAGTTGCAAGATAAACCATGTAATTATTTAATTTTCTTGATTAATATTAAAGTAAAAATAGATTTTTGAGCAATTGCATAGAAATGCTTAAAATTGAGTTCTGTAGAAGCCACAAGTCAGTGATTGCAATGTGTTTTTATTTTAATATTTTGCAGTGAACATCAAATACAGTATATCGTTACTTCTACACAGTGATATTCAATAGTGTACTAAAATTGTATTTTGATTCCATCATTTGCAATGCTTTATTGGGATATGTAGTTTGTTTATATATTAGGGTTATTATAGTTAATTAACACTAAAAATAAAATATGCAAAAACTTAAACCTATTTTATTTCATCTAGTTGCCAAGGAAACATTTATCATTTTTAATTTAGTTTAACTTGATGTACTAAAAATTCAAACTGAAATAAAAATGAATAAAAACTATATAGACATAATTAAAAAAAAAAATGACACAAACATAAAATTACACTAGAATGAACTAAAATGAAACTAAAATTAACTAAAATAATTAATTTAAAAAGTTAACTAAAATTAAAATGAAAACAGAAAATCTAAAAATAGAAACGAATTAAATATATTAATAAACACTATATTTAATTGATATATACTTTTCAGTAGCCATTACTCCAGTTATATTTATTTAATATTTATTATATATTATACTATATTTATACTGTACACACACACACAGACACACACACATACACACACACACACACACACATATATATATATATATATATATATAAGTTGTTATAATGTTTTCTGAATTGTTGTTGTGTTTTCTGAATTGTTATTTTGTTTTTTAGACTTGCATTTGCGTTTGTAATTTGTTATTTTGTTTTCAGAATTGTGATTTGTTTTGCACTTCTCGGTCACCGTAGGAAAGACAGAGAGTGGAGAAGAGGAAGAGGGTAACCTGAGCAGCCCCACTAAATACGATCAACAGTTCTTTTCACACTGTAATATTGTGAAATATTATTTGAATTTAATTAACATTGTTTTCTATGTGAATATATTGTAAACTGTAATTTATTTCTGTGATCAAATCTGTATTTTCAGCATCATTACTCCAGTCTTCAGTGTCACATGATCGTCAGAAATCATTCTAATATGCTGATTTGCTGATAAAGAAACATTGCAGCTTGCCACACACAAACACACATATGACTTAATATGATTTCTGATTATTATATGTGTTGAAAACAGTTGTGCTGCTTCATATTTTTGTGGAAACTGTGATACATTTTATTTTTCAGGATTCTTTGATGAACAGAAAGTTCAAAAGAACATCAGTTATTTGAAATAGAAATCTTTTGTACCATTATAAATTACTTTACTGTCACTTTTTATTAATTTAGTGCATCCTTGATGAATAAAAATATTGATTTCATTTTTAAAAATCATACTGACCTCAAACTTTTGAATGATATTGTATTTCTGATACTGATTGTGAGGTTATTCATTAATTTAGCATGACAACTTGTACGTATCATTAGATTCAAATTGGAAAAAGTACGATTATTTAAGTTAAATTATTGGTTACATTCTATAATTATTGTTAAAAATTATTAGATTATATAAATAAATGTATATATACTTTTTCATCACTCTTTCATGATTAAAAAGTTTAAAAGAACATTTGAAATATAAATGTCTTTACTGACACTTTTGATCAATTTAATATGTCCTTGCAAAATAAAAATATTAATTTCATTTTCTGGACTTACAGTACACAATCTACTGGTGTATTTTTCCAAATAATATATATATATATATATATATATATATATATATATAACTTTTGTCTTCAGAATAATTATCTCCATTTAAAAATGTAACCATCTCTGAAATAACCTTTCCTTATTTTCTGAACCAGTCCCTTCCAAACACCTGAATCCACTCTGGTATGTAATGTCCACTTATGACCACCCAATCAAATCCTGTTTGATGAAATCAAGTCCCGCCCTCCATTTTTCACATTGAATATCCTGTTTCACTTGGAAATACATTTCATTATGTAAGTAAAATTGGTTTAAAACTGTTTTTTTTTTTCATGATTATGAGGTGAACTGGTGCATTTGACTGAAGTGCTTTCCATGTTGTGTACATGCCTTCAGACTAACAGGCCCCTGAGCTTCACTGAGAAATGATGAGACAAGAATATGGTAGGATTTCACTGCACTCAGACTTTCACCAGCAATCAGATGAGGAGCTGTTCAAAATTATGTAGTTATTTTGCTTCCCATTTTGCGCAAATTTTATTTAGCAACTGAGTTGTGTGTTTTCTAACAACATTGAAGACTAGAAAGAAGTCTAAGACTGACTGGTGTGTAATCATCAGCTCTGTGCCGGCATGCAGCGCTCACTCAGTATTTTGATTTATAGAGTTACACAGCTGGATCCTGCAATCATTTTTATGTCCAATGACATCATCTACAGGGTTTCCACACCTTCAACACTTATCTGGTTTGGGAAATATGACACCCCTGAGCAGTTTGCTGTGATTACATGGATAAGGATTTTAAAAATGTAAAAGTTTTCTAGAGAAAGAGGAATTAGCAATATTTTATATACTGTACGTAGACACTACTCAAAAGCTTGAGGTAAGTATGATTTTTTTTTTTTTTATGCTTTTCAAAGAAGTTTCTTCTGGTCACAGAGGCCAGATTTATTTGATTAAAATATACAGTAAAAACACTAATATTGTGAAATGTTATTAATTTTATTAAATTAATAATATTTCACAATATTATTAAATATTAACATTATTAATTATTGTTATCAATTTAAAATAACAGTTTTCTATTGTAATATATTGTAAAATGAAATTTATGTTCAAATGTAATTTATTTCTGTGATGCAAAACTGAATTTTCAGCATCATTACTCCAGTCTTCAGTGTCACATGATCTTCAGAAATCATTCTAATATGCTGATTTGCTGCTCAAGAAACATTTCTGATTATTATCAATGTTGAAAACTATTATGCTGCTTTTTTGTGGAAAGATTTTTCTGGAAACTGACGCATTTTATTTTGCAGGATTCTTTGATGAATAGAAAGTTCAAAAGAACAGCATTTATTTGAATTAGAATTTTTTTTGTAACATTATTAATGTCTTTATTTGATCAAATTTGATGCATCCTTGCTGAATAACTTTCCAAACTTTTGAATTTATCCTGATTTCCACAAAAATATTAAGCAGCCCTTTTTTTTTGCATACAGCTATCTATGTGATATTGAAACAAAACACAAATGGATACAGTTGTTCAGAAATAGGATTTTATTAGGATATTCTCTGTAATATCTCTTTGGGTTGAAATCTAAATTCTTTATAGAAACATATACAGATGGACTGTAAACATGCAAAAGAGAGATTTCGGGTGCTCTGGAAGACTGAATGCATCTTGGATGTTGGGGATGAAAAAGTTTGAAAGAAAAGATCACAGTTCTTTCTCTGCAGGCCACAGTCTGACCTGTGCATGCCGCAGTGGACCTTTGCTTCATTTATCAGTGGTATCATAGAGATTGATTAATGCCTCTGACCGGGGGGGTTTCATTACGACAAAGGAGAATCAGTGTCTGATTGATGCGTTCAGTCGGGAGGAGCTTTCAAAGGTCTCCTTCAATATAAAAACACATCAGCGTCTCCCACACTGGGAGTGTGTGTCCGCCCGGCAGGTCTCTTGCGGTTACGTCTTCCTGTACTTTGCTAAACTCTGTACTTTTGAGAGTTAAACACAGAAACAGCTTGATCAAGTGCGTACTGAAGAATGCTCCGCCACAGGAACTGTCATTTGCGTTGAGGACAAATGTGCAAACAACCATAATTTACCATCACCGTTATCAAAGTAACACCCATAGATGCAGTTTACCAAACATGGGAATGAAATTGAGCAATCTGCATGCTTTAGTTATTGGTAAAAGACAGCTGGGGGCAAAATTGTTCCAAACCCAACCTTGTTGAAAAAAACAGTATATGCTGGTTAGGTATGTTTTGAAGCATGGCTGATGGTTTGAGCTGGTTTAAGCTGGTCCTAAGCTGGTCCTGAGCAGGAGCTAGTTGCTTAAGACCAGCTAAGGACCCGTTTAAACCAGCTCAAACCAGCAGCCATGCTTCAAAACATACCTAACCAGCATATGCTGGTTTTTTCAAGTGAGCGGCTACCAACAGTATTGGTTTTTCAATGACTGATTCTTAAAATTGTATTTTTGGTCCCCTTCAGAAATTAATATTTGGATGCCGCTTTGCTGTTTAGAGCAAAATTACAATGCCTTGTACAATACAGAGTTTTGGCCAAAATTGATTTAGCACAACATGCATCCTTCACGAATAAGGCAATTCTAAAATGCACAGGGAAAATATATAATAAACAATGGAAGATGTGTCGATTATGAATATATTTTGTACTGGAAAAATATTAATAAAAAATATGCTATTTCACCCAATTTATTTTCCAAGTTATTAGCTTAGCAACATGCTATTGTCAAACTCTGTGAACATCATTCTCTCAAGGCGGCTCGATAGGGTTTGGAACTTATTGTACATCAGTATGCAGCACATTTCTTTGGCATAAGTTAATGAAACTCAAAATCAGGTTGTTTTAAGGCCCTACTTCTTTGCATGCACTCAGTGTTAAAAATACGTTTCATAGCAGTATATATAGCTCTCGCTTCGTCTCTTTCTCCAATTCAGTGCATTAATATCCCCACAGGGGTCCTCTGTGTGTTTGTTCCAACGCCTGCGTTTAAGGAAAAAAGGCAACACACAAACGAAACTGGGACAGTTGGGAAATGAGGTACACATGGTTCATTTAACACTCATGCATCGGTTTCCCAGCCCCAGAGAAAAGCTTAGTGGTTTTCAATGTAAAATTATTCATCAGATGACACGTTCTTTAAGTTACGCTCAACAAATAACACTCGCTTCTCAACAGAAGTAACAGGACGGAATCATGAATCTTTCTATTTACAGAGAACAGGAGATGACATCGCTAAAGATACATCATTATCGCCCCCTATACTCTACAGTGCACTGGTCTGACATTATTGAGTGCACTCATTCAATCCCATAATGCACCGCAATAATGAGTGGATAGGCCACTACAGAATAGCCATGCAATGTGAGAAATGCAGCAAATTAATTTCTGAGTCTTCCCAGAAGTTGGAGTCCACAGCCACATCCAATGTCCGAATTCACTCATTTGTTTTCATTCACTCCTTCGAGTGGACTACATTAGTAAACTAATGTTGGGAATAGTAAATGAGGGTATAGGGGGCGATTTCGACAAAGCCACAGTGTAGGTCGTGAAAGGAAGTGTCGGTTTGCAGCTTCATGTGTGACTTACACAAAATAACATAAATGTTCTCGTACTGGCTGTGATAAGCCAAACAATCTCTTAAATACTCTCATGTAAAATAAATACAGCATAGTTTCCCAGATTGGAACACGACTCCAGAAAGTCTTGGGTTTAGTTAGCGTGATAATCAAACAGTAGACTCTTTAGGACCCTCCTGGGCTGCGTTCCTGCAGCCGTAGAGCCACTTTATGACCCGTGCATTTCTCTCGATAATGGACACACCTGTAGGGATCTGCTCGGCAAGCTCCTCCTGGAAAAGCCCATCACCGGAGTGTCGGGAAAACTCGCTTGGCTCCGAGCCGCCGCCTCCGATGCTCCTCAGTAGCAGCGAGAGCGTGTCAACTGAACTGGCCCCAGTTAGAAAGTTCTCCGGTCCGAGCCTTTCCACCATATCCAGGTCCAATCCACAGTAGCCGAAGAAGCGTTCCTGCTCGGACATGGCTAGCGAGCAGCGTAGTCGCAATTCTGACTTGGAGCGTTTCAAATCGGATCGCATCTGAGGAATGACTGGCTTCCATGGGTCCATGTCGTTATTGTTGGGATTCCCCGTGCTGTTTCGTAAACTGTTGATCATGCAGTTCTTTGATTGCTTCTCCTGAAAGCCAGTGTTGTCATTTTGCATCTCGGGCGTTGAGTGCTCTCGCTCGGATTTGCTCGATCGTCTAGTCTCGTTCCCACCTTCGACAGTGTCTTTGTCATTGGACCAAGACATTCGCGAATCCCCATCTCGAGAGGAAGAAGACTTCTCCTCATTTATCACCATTTTCTGAGCCTCGTTACCACCGCTCTTTTCGCGCATGGATCCCTGGAAGAGCCGTCGTACAAAGCTGTATCCCTTGGCCTCTAAGTTGCCGCTGGCATTTTCACCACTGCCGCTGGGACTCTTGCACTCTTTCTTCTGTCTGTAAATGACCAGGGAGTCTGGACGCAGCATGCGCTTGCCGTTGCTCCTGCGCATTATTGGAGCACTACGCGGGGCAACTAATGGAACAATGGTTGGAGTTCTTGGAGAAGGTACGGGAGGCTTGTTTGCATTGTTGGTTTCCACTTCAGTTTCGTTCCGACAGTTCTCTTTCCTCGAATCGTCCTCATTTTCATCCCTGGAGAACAGCGGTGCAGTGAAAGGTGCCGTTTTATTTCGAGGCGGGAGAACAGGTGTTGAAGGAGTGGACACGGAGAAGTTGCGACGGGGCACCGGTGGAGGGGTTGCACAGGGCACTAACACAGGCTCCTGCTTTGTGTTGATGACCTGTTGACTCTTGACGTACTTTGCCTTGTCGGCTTCCAGACGCTCTACAGCACTGACGGAATGACCCCTGCTTCCAGCATCCATCTGCCTGCGCAGGTAATCAGGCCCCTTGTTCAGGAGCCTCAGTGGAGAGGGTGAACCAATAGGAGTTAAGGGCTTCATTTTGGAGTTCTGGAAAAATGCATCCAAATAAAAAGGACAAAGCAGCTGCCTCGCCCTACAAAGAGAAGGAAACTCTCTGGAGATGAAACCACCGGTCTGATGCTTCTTCGAGAGCTGACGTGTCTCGGAATATAGACACTTTTAGGGATCCATTTATAGGACCCCTATGAACATAGATTTTTAGGCATTCGGAGAATCTGAGAGGTTTAAGCAACAGACCGGCTGTTGGGATTTGCAATACTTAGTCTCTTTACTGGGTGCTTTTGGAAAAGGGACAAATCGATATCTCCATGCAATATTTATACAGGCATTGGGATAAACGGGCAGGGCATGGGGAAATCCTTTTTCCGCAGTCCTCAAATCCCAAATGAGATGTTCTCTTCACCACAGAGCATCAGAAATAGCTGCCAGTGCCTTTTTTCCTCCTTGTTTCGTCCCTTTTAACTTCCTTTCTTCTGTTGAACGTTTCAGAGAAGGTCGTCTTGGGGGAAGAGAGCTAATGAGCTCGATTATTTGCTTTTTGATAGCCGTCTAAGGTCTCTGGGTTAGGCTCCTATTGTTCTGCGGTGTTATGGTTGAGTTGACCCATACAGCTGGCACCGGGCACTTCAGAGTTTGATAGACAGAGGTCCTGTCCTTTTCCTTCTATACCTGGAGCCCTGTGGAAACAAAAACGGTAGAGACACAGTTAAGTCTTTTCAGCATTTCTCAAGGGAGATCCGATCTCCCAAGGCGTAGGCCATATGGCAATGTCAACAGAAGTCCCTGTAGCTTTTTGTGAGCCGATGGAGTTGGCAGAAATTCATGTCTGGGGCCATTGGCAGTGCCATTAGCTTATGCATGGATTGAGTTGACTTCACAGTGCTCGCCTATTGAACTAGTCCTAAATAACAGTTCACTCGTACAAATGTGCTGTCCTACACAAATTTAGTGGGGTTTTTTTTAGCTTTGAATGAATATGCATAATACATGACATACACTGTGAAGTCTGGATTGAATGTTGCAAATGGAATTTTGCCCATTTACCCTCAGATGCATTTAGAAAGTCTATTAAGGGAAACTGTGACCATGTGCATTCAGACTGCAGAGGTAATGGCCTTCACCATCAGCATTAGCTTAACCCACATGCCACATTTGCATTCCTTGAGGGCTTTGCTAAATAATGCATGACTGCATCCATATTTTAGAGACCCCAAAATCAGCTTATAAAAAACATTTCTTTTAGGACTTAGGACCATTTACTGCATTTAATTTTTAACAAACTGCAGTGGCTTTTACAACTCTGCATGGTTTTAGTACATTTAGTACAACAGCACTAACAACTCAAAGAATATGATTACAAAGCAAGAATTCTAGCTTAAAACAATTTTGCCTGCATGGTTGATTCTGAAAGGAAAGACATTCGAAACATGACGCATCAAAGTGCTATTTTTTTTTATAAAAAAAGACAACAACACACAGCATTTTCAAGTGAATATGTCCCTGTGACCTAGTAAATGGGAATAACTGCAGAACTGTGGTTTGTTTGCCAGTTTCACTATGAAGAGCAGCCATTTACTGCAACTAAAAACAGGTGTGTGCTGCTAAATCGCGAGTTCTATTTTTCTCAATAGTCAGACTAAATCAACTACAAAGAGAAATCTGAAGGAGAAAAAATCCCTAACATAAGAGACCCCATGCACTTATTTAAGATGACTTTCTACCGTACAACTACAGCACCTCTCATGTACCTCGACCTCCTCTGAAGCCCTTCGCTATAAATCCAGTCAAAAGGGGAACTGCAACATTTTCCAGATGTCAGACAGTCCTGGAAAAGCAGCAATTGTTTGGGAAAGAATTCTGAACAGGTGTTGAGCATGAGATGGATCTGAATTTAGGGACTTTCAGAAAGAAGTGAGCAACAGGGGGTCCAAACTCAGAAAACACCACTTGTTTAGCCAGTTGGGCTAAGCAATTCAGCTAAAAGAGTCTTTAATTTTTCAGCCTTTTGGTTTGACTTTGTTGATATTCAAAATATACATTTGCTCTTAGATGAACCACCAGCCAAATAGACTCAAAATGTGTACTACTTCTAAAAAGCTTCTAAAGGCAGAACCATTTAAAAAAAAAAAATTCATTTCTGCAATGCATAATAACAAACAAATATTTACCATCTTATATTTTTACTAAAACATTATAATACATTTAAAAAAAACCCTTGTAGGGTCAACCGTAAACATGTTTGAGTGATATTTTAGTAATGCAAATGAATCACTGAATCAAAGTTTTGAATCGATTCATTAAAACAGATATTTTTTACCGACTCGTGGCAATAAATCAAACTAACTCTAACACTTTTCTTGCTATTTAAATCAGAGAAACTATTCAAACCCTATTAAAACACACTCATACAAGTTACAAGAGATTACAAGTTACAAGAGACAAGTTACAAGTTACAAGCGATACATTGCGAATATTACATTTATTTCCCAGCTCTATTAGCCAGTATCTACCACAATTGCACATCACCATTATCATCAGGTTAACATGCTAATGTAATCGAAATATGGTGCACAAACTACGACACAGTAGTATGTTTCATAATTAGCACACATTATTATTAGCCTTGTCTACATCACTATGCGCTCAAGGCTATTATTGGCTTGCAAATGCATTACCTCACTAATATAGATCTTTCCAAACCAGTGTAAAAGCTATCTGAATACAGGATCACCGTGTTTAGGACAGAGATAGGGCTAATAATAGCCGAGCAGAGGCTTGAATTAGAGATTTAATGACTGATAGAATAAAACGAACTCCCCCAAAACAGAGCCTAATAACTTTTTAAACAATAAAGTAAACATTAAATAATAATGAAGTAAATAAAAGCCACTTATTATAACAAAATTCTTTTGCGGACATGTACTATAAATGGTGTTCAATTGAGTGATTCGTCTGAGCTGATTCAATAAAGAAATTAGTGGTCTGACTGATTCACACAGATGACTCCTGTGATTTGATTCAGTCTGAATCGGTTCAATTGATGCATTCAAAAGAACCACATCAATGAACTTATTTGTTTGTGAATTGGACATTTAACTTGCAAGCTCATAACTCATCTAAAATATAAAGTCTGACACTACATTAAAAAATATGGAAATAAATCAAGTTGTAGGATTTTGAACATTTTAAGAGGTTTTTAAAAGTGAAACGTTTCTGTTTAGCACAGCTCCACGTTTCATCACTGTACAGTTACTTCACAAGTTCACAGCAAAACCCAGAGCATTTGCTCTTTTACAGTGGGCTGCATTACTCTCATTGGCTCTAAAGAGGCAAATTAGTGACATGTATCTCTGTCTGTGCTCCTCTCTCTTTTGAGGGCTGAACTGCACCGTAATAGCAGCGGCTCTTGATGGCTTGTAATTAACCCCTGCTAATCCAGCCTCCTCTCATCTCACTGGCTTTCATGCTGGTATTTCTTTGTGTCTCAGTGAAGTTGGTGGGCAGACCGTCTGCCTGCAGGGGAGGCCAAAACAGCCGTCCAACAAGGTCAATGAGAAAACAGATGTTTTCTGTCAAGCTGCATCTAAAGCCATGATCTGCTGAAGACTTCACGCAAAGTAGCAACACGACCAAAAAAAGACAGTCTTGCACACATTATTATTAGCCTTGTCTACATCACTATGCGCTCAAGGCTATTATTGGCTTGCAAATGCATTACCTCACTAATATAGATCTTTCCAAACCAGTGTAAAAGCTATCTGAATACAGGATCACCGTGTTTAGGACAGAGATAGGGCTAATAATAGCCGAGCAGAGGCTTGAATTAGAGATTTAATGACTGATAGAATAAAACGAACTCCCCCAAAACAGAGCCTAATAACTTTTTAAACAATAAAGTAAACATTAAATAATAATGAAGTAAATAAAAGCCACTTATTATAACAAAATTCTTTTGCGGACATGTACTATAAATGGTGTTCAATTGAGTGATTCGTCTGAGCTGATTCAATAAAGAAATTAGTGGTCTGACTGATTCACACAGATGACTCCTGTGATTTGATTCAGTCTGAATCGGTTCAATTGATGCATTCAAAAGAACCACATCAATGAACTTATTTGTTTGTGAATTGGACATTTAACTTGCAAGCTCATAACTCATCTAAAATATAAAGTCTGACACTACATTAAAAAATATGGAAATAAATCAAGTTGTAGGATTTTGAACATTTTAAGAGGTTTTTAAAAGTGAAACGTTTCTGTTTAGCACAGCTCCACGTTTCATCACTGTACAGTTACTTCACAAGTTCACAGCAAAACCCAGAGCATTTGCTCTTTTACAGTGGGCTGCATTACTCTCATTGGCTCTAAAGAGGCAAATTAGTGACATGTATCTCTGTCTGTGCTCCTCTCTCTTTTGAGGGCTGAACTGCACCGTAATAGCAGCGGCTCTTGATGGCTTGTAATTAACCCCTGCTAATCCAGCCTCCTCTCATCTCACTGGCTTTCATGCTGGTATTTCTTTGTGTCTCAGTGAAGTTGGTGGGCAGACCGTCTGCCTGCAGGGGAGGCCAAAACAGCCGTCCAACAAGGTCAATGAGAAAACAGATGTTTTCTGTCAAGCTGCATCTAAAGCCATGATCTGCTGAAGACTTCACGCAAAGTAGCAACACGACCAAAAAAAGACAGTCTTAACCCATTTTACTAATTATAAAGGCCTCATTTATGGTTGAATATCCTGAAATATGTTCGATTATGGCAGGGAAAGGATTTAAAAACTGCACACAAGGTTTAAAGTCGCAGCATATGTTATTTCGTACAGTTTTGTGTAACATTTATCGCGACACCAAACCTTAAATGATGTTCATGATACAGCTGCTCGATTAAAAAAAATCCATCCATGGCTCCGATTTTGAAACATCATGTATTTATTGAACTTTAAATAAATCTTATTTTTAACAGTGGATTTCCTTGAACTGAAAAAAAGAGAAAAAAAGAATTAATAATTAAATAACATTAATTAAATTAGATTTTAACAATACTTTAAATTATTTAATTGTAAACAATCTAAATATTATAATTTAAATCATTGAATCAATATGAATGAATAATACAAAATAATAATAATAAATAATAACTTATTTTAGTAATATTTTAATAACTTATTAGATATTAGAACTTATTAATAACTTATTATTTAATAATTTATTAGATCAACAATATCTTGATTTCACACTTGTTGGAAGTCAAAATCGTTATTGAAATTAAAATTCAGCCCTAGTTTATGAAACATTATCCTTCTGTAATTTAATGAATTTCAGGATATTTAATGGGAAAATATATAGGCCAAGGCTTTTTTTCGGCATAAAATGTTTTATGAAGACCAATATTTTTTCCTTAGGAATAAATATTAAAATGGTATTAATTTCTTTTATATTTTATTCCAAAGAACAAAATGCTGCACTGCTTGTTTTAGACAACAACAACAACAATACTATGCAAAACTATTTACTTAAAAAAAATATCAAAATTAATTTTAATTCAGAAATAATTTTTTTTTTTTAATATTCCAAATATTCCATTATATTTGAATGTTTTGGAATAATGCAATATCTCCAGACAATAAAACATATTATTTATAGTCCGTGCCATAAATTTAAACTGAAAGTTATTGCATCCAGTTGATAAAACTTTAATGCTTATGATTAAAAGCACCCACAAACAAAGCAGAATGTGTGTGTCACACCCAGTCTGAGCAGCCCAAATACATAAAGTCCCATATTGGACTCCAAAATAAAACTGCAAAAGGCTCAGGACGTCTATCACAGATCAGCTCCTGCATTATTTATCGGCGCAGACAATAGAGGCCTCTGGCTGTGGAGATAAGAGGCTGGACTCAATGCTGTGGCTCATTAGGAAGAAAAACAGAGAGAAAGAAAACACGTGATAATAAAACTCAACAGACACAAACACTCTAGCCACATAAAGGCAGAGGTAGCATAGATCTCGAGCATAGAGAGCTCCTGAGTGCCATTATGTAGTTGATGTATGACGGGCGGGGGCTGGACGGGCGTAGAAGGGTCACAAGGGACCTCTTTAAAACAGGACAGACCCCCCCAAACCCTCTCCGAATTATGAGGTGGACACTTAACTGACCCGATGGGTGTCTATTGTCATTCAAACGTGACAAATGTGAGCCGGAGACTTTGGTGACTGGATGGGCGTCCACTGCAGACGGCTTTCATGGGCTTGTCAAATGGGCACCGTTTACACCTGGCATTAATAACATCACTGATCTGATCACAGTCGGTCAGTGATGATGAACGCAGGTGTAAACGGGGTCTGGAATGTCTGTAATTCAATTATTTAAAGCAAATTCGCAGGTTGTCAGAAATGCATGTGGTCAAGTCAGTTTCAGAAAGCAATCAGGGACATATTTCATCAATAAAACTCAACAGACACAAACACTCTAGCCACATAAAGGCAGAGGTAGCATAGATCTCTTGAGCATAGAGAGCTCCTGAGTGCCATTATGTAGTTGATGTATGACGGGCGGGGGCTGGACGGGCGTAGAAGGGTCACAAGGGACCTCTTTAAAACAGGACAGACCCCCCCAAACCCTCTCCGAATTATGAGGTGGACACTTAACTGACCCGATGGGTGTCTATTGTCATTCAAACGTGACAAATGTGAGCCGGAGACTTTGGTGACTGGATGGGCGTCCACTGCAGACGGCTTTCATGGGCTTGTCAAATGGGCACCGTTTACACCTGGCATTAATAACATCACTGATCTGATCACAGTCGGTCAGTGATGATGAACGCAGGTGTAAACGGGGTCTGGAATGTCTGTAATTCAATTATTTAAAGCAAATTCGCAGGTTGTCAGAAATGCATGTGGTCAAGTCAGTTTCAGAAAGCAATCAGGGACATATTTCATATGGAAAGCCAAAGAATTAAAACAAGAAATTATATTGTGCAAAAAGTTTTATATTCTAATTATGTTGTGCAAAAATTGACCAAAAAACTTTTGAAAAGCTATAACTGCAGTTGGTTGAGCACCTACTTTTTACATTTTCATAAAAAAAATAAACAATAACCCTTCAAAGTTTTCATTATTGGAATAAAAATTAATTAATTAATTAAAACAAATAAAATAACCATTTTATTACTGTAAATTGAATTGAAAGTACATTTGTAGTTCAACTGTAACAATATGTGTATTTGTTGCCTTAAATTTAATTTGTTGATTTTAATAAAAAAAGTCCATATATATATTATTATTTAATATAATTATTTAGAATTGACATAAAATAAAATAAAAAATAAATGATTACTATACTAAAATTGTATTTATTTATGCTTTCTATGTGACATTCACCAGATCACATCACATTTCTAATAAACTTTCTAATAAATCTAGCATTGTATACTATGAATATCGTTGAGTCTGTGTGAATAAATGTAAATTTGTGGTTAAAATGCAAATGTGTCCTAAAAAACCACAACAAAAGACTGTCTAATGACCTTACATTAACCACTGAGCTAAAACTCATCTTTAAATCCATATTCTCACTTTATTATACTATAAAAGCCATAAAAGCCTGATGTATCAAATATAATACAAAACACATATGCATTTTTTTTTTGTAAAGATTTGATTTAGATTTTGTCTAAAGGTTCAAGAAACTGCTCCGTTTAAAAAAAAAAATAGATTTGTCCGCCTGTTTTTCCATTTATATCAGGCTTTACAGGGTTAAGATGTTGTGTTAAGGCGTTCACACATCACATCAGTGGACTTTACCCTACTTTTCCATTAGTTACGTCATTAACTCCCTTGGTTCATTTTTTTTTTTTACGCTGCAGAGGCCTGATAAAGGAGCTATAAATTTCACCAGTGTAAAACAAAATATCCTCCTATGAATGTGGACCTGGACTCTCCATCTACTCCATGCATGAGAGCTGGACTCCATCCATGGCTCTGAGCCGGAAAGTTCAGACAGGAAGAGAAGGAGTTGCCTTGAGAAGTGCTAAAGGTTGTACACATCTATTATATTGAAGGAAAAACACAAAGGGCCATGGAAACGTCTTGCTTTTCCTCAGTCAAATGCAAAGGTTTTGTGCGTGCAATGACAGGAAAGGTGAGGTGACCGGAATGAGGTTTAGAAAATCTGTTCCTGAGGACTAATGCATACACGGGTCAAAGACGTTAATATGTCCGCATCAAAAGAAATTTACAGAAGTGATTATATGTTCATAGAAAGCACATTAAATGTAAGTAAAGTGTCTACTTTGAAGGTTTCAAATAAGTTTTTGGAGAATAAAATGTTAAAATTTGGTTGAAATAATGTTACATTGTCATTCAGTGTAACACAATATTTATGTAAAAATTCAAACAACATGCTTATTCCGACGTGTACATATTAAAATATATAAAAGAATAAGGGAGCATATTAAATTTGATTGTGTTTTAAATGAGTAAAAATTCTTACTGACAAATGGGCAAAACCTAGGATAGTGGCAAATTGTAAAAATGTAAAATGACAACTAATTAGTATTTGGGGTGAAAGTATGAAAATATGCCTGACAAGATTGTTACACTGAATGACATTTTAGTGGGTCTCTTCTGTAAATCAAGGGAAAATGTATGATATTTATTTTTTTGCTCGGAAAAACAAAAACAAAATTGCAATTAAATTAAACAGAATTAAAAAAAA
>NW_015554362.1:2767259-2772481 GCF_001515605.1 Sinocyclocheilus anshuiensis
GACAAAGTGCAGAAAGGTGTGCGCGCTTGTTCATATTTTGAATTAGTATTTATTTATTTATGTGGGTCAAAGACGTTAAGATGTCCGCATCGAAAGAAATTAACAAAAGTGATTATATGTCCATAGAAAGCAGATTAAATGTAAGTAAAGTGTCTACTTTGAAGGTTCCAAATAAGTTTTTGAAGAATAAAATGTTACAGTTTGGTTGAAATAATGTTACATTGTCATTCAGTGTAACAATATTTATGTAAAAATTCAAACAACAAGCTTATTCTGACGTGTACATATTAAAACATATAAAAGAATAAGGGAGCATATTACATTTGATTGTGTTTTAAATGAGTAAAAAAATCTTACTGACAAATGGGCAAAACCTAGGATAGTGGCACATTTTAAAAAATGTAAAATTACAACTATTTAGTATTTGGGGTGAATGTAATTAGTCTTTTAACATGCCATAAATTGATTTTTGTTGTAAATATGCCTGACGAGATTGTTTCACTGAATGACATTTTAGTGGGTGTCTTCTGTAAATCAGGGGAAAATGTATATTTATTTTTTGCTTGGAAAAACAAAAACAAAATTGCAGTTAAATTAAACAGAAAACTTTTACAAACAACAACAATTTAAAGCAGTATTACACTTTTTGTTTTTATGCTTAAACCCTTTTTCGTCTTTGACCCATGTACATGTGAATATCTATTTGATATACATATATCTAGCCTATGCATGCTCATCTTTTTGTCTACACTCTTAAAAATAAAGGTGCTTCAAAAGGTTCTTCAAGCGATGCCATAGAAGAACCATTTTTGGTTCCACAAAGAACCATTCAGTCAAAGGTTCTTTAAAGAACCATCTCTTTCTTACCTTTTTGTAATCTGAAGAACCTTCTTTCGCCACAAAGAACCTTTTGTGAAACAGAAAGGTTCTTCAGATGTTAAAGGTTCTTTATGGAACCATTTAGACAAAAAGGTTCTTCTATGGCATCGTGAAGCACCTTTATTTTTAAGAGTGTATGCAGTTTGTGGCTAGAATAAGCTTTGACATTATGCTGTAAAAACTAACTTTGTCTTAATAGAAAAGACCTGGGTTCAACTGCTGCTGGAGACTGTCTACATTTTTTATTTCTGTATAACGTGATATATGTAATACATATATGAAACCTTATTGTAAAGTGTTGCCAAAATTTGATATGTAATATATAATAAAATAATTATTTTAATAAATAATACAAATTATATTAAATTGTAAATAATACAACATTAAAAATATATAAAAAATATATTATAATTATATTATTTTATTATTTAAAATGTATTAAATTATCTTAAAATAAAAAACAAAAATATATTAGGACTGCTGCTGGAGATTGTCTAAATGATTCATTTCTGAAGCCAATCCAAGTGTTCACATTGCAGAACTTTAAATCTGCCTGATTTTACTGTGCATATAAAGTTTACACAGGGAGCTCGGTCTGTTTACTGTGCCCATAACAAAGGTTTGCCGTATACATACGTTCCCTAATAAAAGGCCTCTGACGTGAAATACTAATTTAATATATTCTGGGCATGTAAAGGAGAAGTAATCTGATCTACATGCAGCCTTTTAAGAATCCACAAAACTAAGTTTTATGAACTGCCTAAAGCAAAGAGCAAGTGTGTAGAAAGAGCTGCTCAAATGCTGATCAGATTACCGATCATTTGGAAGGTTAAGTCTTAACTTGATTGCCATAGTCTGCTCTCAGGGAACACAAGTGATAAAGAAGTTCAGTTTATTCCTCCGGAGCCTGACCAGTCAACACATTTACCAAACCTCTAGTTCCCTCAGATAAAGCTGCTCTGGGCCGGCTGGTAGTGTGATGAGCCAGGCTCATGTTAAGGTCACCGCAGACACAAGTGTTAACGGCAAGGGTTCAAACAAACGTGACTTCTGGAAAGGGTCGATGATGGGGAGGAACGCCTGACCCCTCCAGTCATCCTGTCTGACATCAAACCATCAAATGTCATGTGGCACAACAATCCTGGACCCTGTTTTCACTCCATGACAGCAAACACAAAACACTACCAGCCATATTGCATTGATTATCAATTGTGACCTGAATTCAACAACTGGCAAGCAAAAACACTTAACAAATCAATATAAATATATTATTTAATTATAATCTATGTATACATATATAGAGAGAGATTATTGTATTTATTTAGTCTTTATATTTTCTTATATTTACTTCCTGGTTTAAAATTAAAATTAAATAATATAATCTCTCTTTGTTTGTCAATGTGAACATGTAAGAAAAAATAACGAAATAAAATAAATTCTACATGTAAATATATTTTCATTCAGATGAATTTACATTTTTCATTTTAAGATGAATTGCTTGTATTTCTATTTGTAAGTCACTATGGATAAAAGTGCCTGCTAAAAGAATAAATGCAAATATTCAAATAGAAGCAATAATGATCTACTTTTATCAGGCTTTTCTCAACTTAGAGGAAGCATTTATTGCTCATATTGCTCTTTCATATCTCAGATTGGCGAGTAAATGATGACAGAAGTTTAATTTTGGAAGGAATCATTTCTGTACTGCTGAACTCAAAAACAAAGCGAAAGCCAGACTCTCAATCACTTGCTTTCTGCCTAAAAAGGCCATGTGACTCCCTGCCATTTCCTCTTGCTTCACAACCTCCGCTGAACCTGTCAGTTGTCTTCTCTCATTAGCCGCTAGTCTGGCTCGTTGCTCGCAAACAGGCCCAAAGTGCCACAGAAATAGCCCATAATCTCCCCTCAACGCCCCCCACCACCTCAGCACAGGGAAAGATCAGTGCTCACCGGCCCTGTCAGAACAATGTCTTGTGAGCGTGACAAAGGATGCAGACCCCTTCGTGAGCCTTAAAAGATTCGGGCGGCAGCGCGAGGTCTGATCTGACCTGGCAGGACGGCAGCGCTGCGTAGATGAGCCCAGGACGATTAACGGACGTGTGACTATGAGCAACCCGCTCCCACAGCTGTCAGTCGTCCCGTGAGTGTCACAGCACCGGGATTTGTCCATTTAATATTAATAGTGTAGTGAGTAAATAAATCATGAAGGGAAAAAGACATGCATGTCACTAGTTTGAGGAGCCTTCGGCCTCTAATTAGTAACCCGAGCTTCATGCTGTTAACAAGCAGCCGCACATTAGCGCTACAAATGCGATGATTTCTTTTGGGGAAATTATTGTTTACGTGATTGCACTCAAGGAGAAAGTACACGGCTGAAAGAAGAGCAACATTTTGGCTTTAATAAAACAAAAACAAAACAGCTGCTGCTTTTCCGCCCTGGACCCACAAGAACGCTTGCGGGATACAGTATCACTGCAGTTTAGACTGATGTGGTCACAATGTGTTTGTGAGAAGAACAAAATGGACTGGGAAACAACCGGTCAGAAGCGTGTTCCCTACATAGTGTTCAATTCCAGTCAGTGGTGGTCACCAGAGCGGCGTGGGCATCCCGTCAGCCACTCGCACACAAACTGACAAAGGTCAGTGCATGCAGCCCGTGGGCTTCTCTTCTGTGGTTTGAGTGTCCGTCCCAGTGGTGATATAAGTCCTTTCGCATTTATTCATCTCATAGTAACTGTCAGCACCTCAGATGAGAGATGCACGCAGCTCAGGCCTGCTACAAATCTGATAATATATATAAATATAAATATATAGATCTAGATCTATAATAATATATACATATATAAAGAGAGAGAAAAATATTAAAATAAAAACTATAATATATATGAAAAAAATATATAACAAAAAAAATGCAGATATCATATATATAAAATGCATTATTAGAAATACATATATTTATCTCAGAGATGTGAAAGTGGTTGTCAACATCTCAGATGAGAGCTGCAGCCATCAGATCTGATAATGTCCCGAGGCCTGATCTGACACTGGTAAAAAAGTGTGCATTAAAGCATGCTAGTAACTTTTGCAGAGAACTTCTGGGCATGTTTGGGGTCATAATTTGGATCTAATGCATTCAGCAACATGCAAAGACTTTACTGTAGTTTGCCAGTAGATATAAGATCTCAGTGTACATCACAACATCTTGAAACATATGCACAGTGACATTAAAGGCTGCAGAGGAGCATCATGGCCCTCAGCGTCATGCTAATGTTTACATTTCTCATGCATCGGCGCGTCAGAGAGATGACACCGCCACAGACACGTGTTTATCCTATTTTGGGGTTTGGAAGACAATACACCAGTATGAAGAGACCTCACTTATGGTTCAAGGACAGGTGAAATCTCTGCATTTGGTCTACTTTTTGAGTGTTTAGACTGGTCTAATACTGCTGACTTTGTGGAAACAGTGACATTAAAGGCTGCAGAGGAGAATCATGGCCCTCAGCGTCATGCTAATGTTTACATTTCTCATGCATCGGCGCGTCAGAGAGATGACACTGCCACAGACACGTGTTTATCCTATTTTGGGGTTTGGAAGACAATACACCAGTATGAAGAGACCTCACTTATGGTTCAAGGACAGGTGAAATCTCTGCATTTGGTCTACTTTTTGAGTGTTTAGACTGGTCTAATACTGCTGACTTTGTGGAAAGTTAGTGCATGGTTTGCCACCTAACCTAATCTTTAAACCGATCTTTAGTGGGGAAGGATTGCATTACCCTATCCATTTACACATATCTCCAGAAAATTAATGCTGTAAAGCCATACAAACTAAGAAAAGACTTAATTAGTAGTAAAACTGTGTCAGTTTGGTTTGATGGAAATTTGCATTTGGTGTTTCCAAAAACACATGTGATCACCTCACTTTCACTTTTTTACTTGGAGTCTGTTCTTTTGTTTAAAGCTTTTCCTACAATGCCAGTCCAACCATATACCACTCTTACATTGTGTAAACTTAAGGTAATAAACTTACATAATTTCCTAGTCTAGTGTAAATGAGAGCTGAGGTCATACAAAGTGCATCAACAATTTCTGCTCTAAAAATGTAGTGTTTTAGTCACTACTGCCTACATAAGCTGCTGACTTTAACTCAGTATCCTAACTGAACTGTATGAGTGATTTGGTACATCCTAATAAGCTCTTCATTCAGTTGAATACACGAACGCATGGGAATTTAAATTCAACCAGTTATTATTATTGCAATTCGTTATGGTGCCGCTAGAGGCGCAATAATTGCACAGTGTACCTGTAAGATTTAAATCTTCAAAAACTCTTTATATATA
>NW_015554362.1:2772940-2793699 GCF_001515605.1 Sinocyclocheilus anshuiensis
ATAATGATATTAAGTAAATTATCAACCAGACTAAATACGTTATTACAGACACTATCACCCATATGCAGAAAAAATTTAAATCAATCATTATAATGTAATATAAAATGTACCCATGTTCTATGCATATGCTAATTTATTAAAGCACCAAAACGTTTCGTTTACAAAACTAACATTACTGCATTCACGCAGTTTCAAAACAGTTTGGCCATTTCTCATTTAGCCTATAAAAATCCTCACCTTATTTATTTATTTACCACTCTTAACTGTTAAAAACACACGAATTTACATTTTGCACTTTGCCCCATATATTCAATATCCACATAAACCTAACTAAATGCTGCAGTGATATCAAATAGTTACAGAAAATAAAATAATAATTCTCCGATTCACACCTAAACTGAATTAAAATACGATTATACAATTTTAAAAATGAGATAATAAAATCTTTTATGGAGATCAATGACAGTTTCTACTGAATGAACAGTACTATAGTTTCAAACTCATGCATTTGTTTACACGCGACACGAAATTAGACAAAAAATGACGCGACTTCGGTTTAGACAGGATTCAGTGTGTAAATAAAGTCGCTTTAAACATGATGTGGTCGGATATTAGCCACTAGTCGTATGATAAGTGCTCGATTGGCTCTTACCGTGTGTCGTGATCCGTGTCCGCTTGTGAAAGCTGCTAATCTCCGTTTACTGTCTCGACTGCGGCTCGCTGGTTCTGAACTGAATGCCGGAGGAGCCTTTGTGGTTCGTGGATGAATCCGGGATCATCCCACTACGGTGGGCGGGCAGGTATGAGTGTAAACTGAGCCCCACCACAAACACGACAGCAGAGGGAGGTTGTTTGGGGAATTGACTTGAACTACAACAGATCAAATGCTCCAGACATCAGTGTTTAAACAGGCAGATTTATATCCATATGGGACCCAGACATAGACTTTTGTCCCCTGTAGAGGACAGTATATTTGAGTGAATTTCTCTGAGACCCTATGCTACAGTGTTAAGTCCTGTATGATGTCCTGTACAGAGCACATTCAGGGCTTTTTAGAGATATCAAATGTTTAGAGGTTTGATCATAAACACACTTTCTCCTTGGTTTTTAAATATGGCTGATATGCAGAACACCAGGATTTTTTAGTTGGGGGGGCTTAACAGTTCAGAGGGGGTGCTAAAAAACTAATTAGATTGAGAGAAAGTAACGAATGCCTAAGCTTCAGCTAAGCATGCAAATTCAGCCCCCTTGAGGTTTTTTATATACAACAGCTTCGAAAAAGGCATATTTAAAAAAAAATGTCTGTGTTATTAATTCTCATATACCACTGTTATTAGTAATATAACTTCTAATGCTAACCGCCAAATATGACACTTACAAATGAATACAATTTATGAACGCACATAGAAAAGAAAGTAGGGATTTTTTTATTTTGTTATATTTTTTTTCTTTTATTTATTCATTTTTTTAACATATCTATTTACTCATTTTTTGACCATCAAGTGTCAGTCACTCTCAGTGCCAACTGGCAGGAAAACACTGTAAATTCTAACAATTTTTTACAATAGATAAAGTGCTGACAATTCATAAAACTATTTCCACAAACTATTTTTTAAGAGTTGCTACTGTGACGACAGACTCCTCTCCATCCTGAACTTCAGTCAGACTGTCGACTTGTGTTATTGTTCTCATCTACAAAGTGTTTGAAATTCGCAGTCTTTTACTTGATATTAAATAGCTCCATGATAGCTGTTGATATTAAACTTAAAATGAACGCTAATGCGCACTTTACCTAATTGACCCCTCTCAAATATAGGCCACATATTAGGCACCCTTTTTTTTTTAGGTTTTTAATGTTTATTTTTCAGTGTTAATTAAAGTGACACTGGGAGTTAAAAAACAGAAATATCATTAGGAAATCCTTGGGGTGGGGGGGCTAAGCAAGTTTCTGACGGGGCTATAGCCCCATCAAGCCCCGCCCTAGCGCCGCCACTGATGCAGAATGATCAAATTTAGCACTCTTAGGGAAATACAGAGTTATGGCATGAAACTCTAGATGGCGCAGTCCGATAGGTCTAATTCAATCTAACATAATGACATCATTATCACATGGCTCAGCTGATTGGTTCTCTCCTGTATCGGTAGCCAATGAGCTCGCTGCTCAACATTCAAATATATGACTAGTGCTTGCCGGAGCAGTTGCAGCTTGCTTCAGAAACCCTCCACCTTCCCCAGCTCCACCTGTATAGATCTGCTACGAGGTGATTCATGTATGCTATATGGGGGTTATTTCATGTATGTTATATTTGCAGCAGCAATATTTCTTACATGCTCACAGCAGCATGTTGTGGATGTATTGGCAGTAGCAAGTCTCGGTACTTGCTCTGCAGCAGCAGCAGCGTAGCAGATCTATTCCGCCAAGACCAAATACATTAACATTGTCATGTACATTACCATGCCAATCCCTCCGAGAGTTTTCATGACAGAAATATGATAATGTTTTGTAATTATCATTTAAATCTAATTTTCAAATAGTTTGTCGTAAAAAAAAACAAAAAAACATCTCAGAAAAATTTTATGGGGTTTCAACAGGGTGAAATTTTCAGGGTGTAATTTTCATACATGTAGAGGACACCAGGACAAACGGCTGTTAATCAGACATTTTGGGGAAACACAACAAGAAATTATAGATCAATATTCCTATGAAATATGAGATATTATTATGAAAATGTTGCCAAGTTATTACTCCCATTATAACACTTCTTTTTCATTATGGTTTGCCCCATGCAAGAACACATTAATATGCAAAATAGATGCAATGTATGGATACACTGTATAGAATGGGAATACCAATTTATGGACATTTTACGCACGCATTGCATGAAATAAAATAGTAAATCAAATAATTCTGTTATATCTTACATAACATAGAATCATCTTTGTACAAAGTTTGGTTAAAAACAACCTGAAACCTAAATACTGATTGGTGAATGAAAAAAATAAAACATTGTTTTTGCCTGTGCATGACTTTTCATGTCTGTTTTTTATTTATTTATTTTTGAATAACTTAGTCATGGCGTCCTCTACAAAGGACATGAAATATGAATAAAATATATATATATATAAAAAAAAAAAAACTTCTACATTTGTTTCTTATGCTCCAACCAATGTAATGACATTAAAAAAAAAATTCACAAAACTTTTTTATGGTTCTCAGGAGGATATATCGGAGACATGGATTAGCATTGCATTATCTGAGAAAATATCAAGCCAGTGTATCAAGTTTTCATTTGAGACCAAGATAGTCAGACATTTTACTCCGGTGAATATTTCTCAGGATGGGTTTATTTTTAAAAGTCACTTCCAATAGAGACTTAAACCTTTAGTGGCTACAAAATGAAATGTTTCTGAACATTTCCAGAGTTATTGGCCTGAAAAAAAAAGATTCAGTTCATTGAATGCAAGCTGATCTTTTGTGTCAATATTCAGCATGATGTTGTCACTGTATGTTTTGGATCCTGCCTTCAAATAGCTTGTTAGGATTTTTAGCAAAATGTAAACAAAGTAAATAAAATTATGAACCTAGTTGGAGGACAGAATTCATAGAAATCTAGCCAGCTAACAGTGAACATTCTCAGAACTTTGCCTAATGTTCATCCAGTAATGTTAATGGAATGTTCGTTCAAAGTTATCTAGTCATTAATAATGTTCTCAAAATGTTAGCGCAAATGTATTATTTTTTTTTTGTTCATGGACCTTTTTTTCGTCTAACATGTTTCACAATGTTCAGAGAACATTCAAAAGTAACATTTCCATAATGTTTGCAAAATGATAAAACATAATGTTCCCTTAACGTTCGTATAACCAAGAAAAAAATTATTTAAAACATTTAAAAAACTGGACTTTTGAACAATCAGAAATAACGTTTTCATAACGTAATGGAAACATTAACGGAATGTTTTTAGAACATGTTTCTGTTAGTGGGGTATCCTTTTGAAGGAAATATAGCACACATTTCACATTTCGCAGTTTGATAGGGTTGAATTGATAAAACAAAAGATCTAGAGTTGAAAATGACAAGAAAATGTATTGCACTACTTTGTGTTTGTGGTGTTTTGTTGATTTTTAGTGTATGTATAAAGTCATTTTCTCTCAAGTTTACACAGATATTCTAGAACTTGATAGGAGCAGACTTCATATATCAACTAAAAATCACCCAAAACACCATTTTGATTAAAAGTAATTGAGTAAAACTAATATCTAAAAGTGAATGTAGGTCTGAGAAAAATCTAATGCAATGACATTGAGACATTTGAACTGTCCAAATACTTTTCAGCATCACTGTCAGTATCTACAGTATATGTATATATTGAATATTAATGCATTTTCAAATCTTCTTAAATCTTAAAATTGCATGGTTTTTGGCTTTTGTGGTTTGGTCAGCTTGCAGTCATTTGAAAATATAATAGGAGAATCAATGAAATTACACTTAGAAGTGTGCATCTAATCATCTAAATATAGACTACTATTTTTTGTTTTGCACAAATTTCACTCCTTAGCATTCAAACTGCAAGTCTGTATGGTGAATAGATAACTGCGAATAAATAGATAACCATGATTAGCTATAAACAAGGGCTCCTCTTCCAGAAAACATTACTCAGAAAGCCTCACGAGCTCAGTACTGATTGACCGCCTACGTCTGAGTAGGTAATGCAGTAATGAAGAGAACATTAAGATTAGATTAGTGGTCAATGTTTGGTGAACCTTGGCTCCATAATGTTGTTGTGTTGACGGTACAATGAGCGCCCTGCGGGGGATCGTCAGGAAATCAGGTGTTTGGTCTGGAGACACGTCAGCAGAGAGACTCTGAAAACAGTGCATGAGATGCATTTACTAATTTCTAGTTCCATTATTCATTTCTAATCGAGCATTCACTCCATTACAGGGTTATGATAGTTTAAAATTGAAACCATAAAAAACATTTTTGTTACTTTTGTTATAAAATATAAAAAAACATGAACATTGCCAAAGCAACATTTCTCATTTTCCTCTAGTTTAAAGGAATAGGTCACCCCAAAAAAAAAAATTTAACCGGGCCATCCAAGATGTAGATATGGGGAATTGTAGCATTGCATCACTTGCTCACCAATAGATCCTCTGCAGTGAATGGGTGCCGTCAGAATGAGAGTCCAAACAGCTGATACACATCAAATAAAACATCACAATAATCCACAAGTAATCCACATCACTCCAGTCCATCAGTTAACATCTTGAGAAGACAAAAGCTGCATGTTTCTAAGAAACAAATCCATCAAAACGTTTTTCATTGGGGAAAGCTATGTTATGTAGGCCTATAGAGGTTAGAAGCAACGGTTTGAAGTTAAAGCATCTGATGGATTTGTTTATTACAAACACGCAGCTTTTTGCTTCACAAGATGTTAACTGATGGACTGGAGTGGTGTGGATTACTTGTGGATTATTGTGATGTTTTATTTGATGTTTATCAGCTGTTTGGACTCTCATTCTGACGGCACCCATTCACTGCAGAGGATCCATTGCTGAGCAAGTGATGCAATGCTACATTTCTTCAGATCTGATGAGGAAACAAACTCATCTATATTTTGGATGGCCTGCGATTAATTACATTTCAGCAAATTGTCATTTTGGGGTAAACTATTCCTTTTCGTAAATGCACAAAAATGACTAAAACTAAAATAAAAAGTAATACAACTACATAGACATATAAAAAAAAAAACGAATGAAAATTACAAGAACACACAACAAAATGACTAAAACTTTAACTAAAATTAAAATGAAGCAGAAAATACAAAAATAAAAACTATTTCAACATATTAAAATACTCTAATAGTATCTCAATGATAACAGTACAGTAGATTGTAGTGATGGTCGAAGTGCATATGCCATTTGTACAACACCTCTCGTTGTTCAGAGGTCCGGTTTCTCTGCAGTGCATCTGTAAGGAGAAACCCAACACCATTTAACTCTGGTCCTGATACCACTGACCCTTGGCCTAAACCCGGGGGACCCTGGAAACCAGACTTCCTGTAGGCCACCGTGTGTGTGGGGTGCCAAGCGCCTGACCTGTTTGACGCCATCGCTGGCTTTGCCTCCCCAAGGGATTGAATAATCTATTTAACGTCAGTCATACACAGCAGGTGACGGAATCCTCACGCAATTTGCGGTGCCAGACAGCTGTTTGGTCTCTTATTATCGAGTAGCGTTAATCTCTTAGACTCTGTCGTGATCACGTAGTCCTTTCAGAATAATGTTTGACATGGACTGAGGGGCCCGATGTCTGTGTGTCCATGATCAGCTGATAAAATGGTGACTGGATTCTGTTTTCTTGTTATTTCCCAATAGGCAATTTGTGATAAGATTAGTCGTTGACCAATATGAGATTTTCAATGGCTGATAGTGAAACTGATATCTAGAGAACAAGGTGCCAATTAGGCAATTATAATGCAGTTTATACAGTGAGGTCCAAATGTCTGAGAGTGTTATTGAAATGCTTCTATTTTTTTCTTATTTAAAGCACTTTTTTGTTGCAAATGACTGTATGTTATCAGCATTATAATTCGAGTGACATATGAACATGAATTTGAGAATTTCTTCATCGTTTGCGTCTGTTTTGCTTTAATGGAACAAAACTAAATGAACAAAACCTGTTGATCCAAAGAGTATCTTGAGCTGCAATGGAAGAAACATGGTAGTGATGTGATAATACGTACCAGCAGCTGCATAGCAACACTCTAGCAACCATCCATAAACAACCTAGCTACCACATAGCAACACCCTAGCAACCACCCAGAACAGCTTAGTAACCATCCAGAATGCCGTAGCAACTGCATAGTAACACCTTACCAACCTCCTAGCAACCACTCAGAATACCCTAGTAACTTCATAGCAACACTCGACCAATCGTCAAAGAAGAACCTAGCAACCACATAGCAACACCCTAACAACCACCCAGAATAGCATAGCAATACTCTAGAAACCACACAGAATACTCTAGCAACCCTCAGAACACATTAGCAACTGCATAGCAACACCTTAGCAACCACATTGAATGCCCTAGCAACTGCATAGCAACACCTTAGCAACTACCCAGAATACATAATAACTGCTTCGCAAAGCCCTAGCAACCTGTCTGTCCATCCATCTGATTGACTGTATGGCCTTAAAAACCTTCAAACTTCAAGTTTTAAAACTACTTCAAACTATCTGGTCAGGCTTTGTCAAGCCAACATCAAAGTTTTTCTTGACAAACATTTTTTTTTAAATGTAGTTTGCAGGTGTAAATGTTATAAAATCCCATATTTCCAGTGAGGTCACATTTCGAACCCCACTCTATATAATGCATTTTAATGAAGATAATTTTCCTGATTTTAAAACTTATTTTTTAAATATATTTATTTAAAGAATGTCTATAATCTTTTACAAGGTTGTTGGTAGATAATAATCTCAAAATGGCCAAATATTGTCTGATTAAACTGCCTGACCAATATATCAGTCTGTCACTCGATAAGGCAAGAAAATTATATTAAATAATGTACACTTCTCTGTATTATTGCTGTGAACGTGCACATATGCTCACTATCAAGATTAATGACACACCTTCAGGGCAGGAAGTCACAGTAATCCCAACTTCCTGTCTGAACGCTGGGGCCGCTTGCATCTTTGCGTTTGAGGCCCTGTGTGTTTGAAGCATAAGGTGACTATTAGAGGATCAAGTGTGTAATCACATAGACCGATTGATGGTGTCCGGTTGGGGTTCATTTACTTTTGCTAAACAGCCTTTTAATCAGTGAAACAGACTGTTACCTGAGGATATACCCACTGCTCTGAATCTGTGTGCACAACATCTGTGACTTCACACTTTTGGTCTGGAAATGTGACAGTTTACCTGAAAGATTAATGAGTTTTTGCTTTCTAACAGCCAAGTTCTCCAACAGAAAGGAGAAAAAATATGCTTGCTTTCTCAGATTCAGCATGTGAAAGATGGTGAAATCTCAAAAAAAGCAGGTCACATTTCACTCCAAAAATAAAAAAAAATAAAATAAAAATCAAAGTGATTTACTTAAAAGTAAATAACATTTTAATTAAAGTTGCAGAAGAAATGAAAAATAGCACTAAAAAGTAAGAAATAAAAATATATTTAAAGTGTGTACTATTTATTTTCTTTTTTAGCCTATTTTATATTTAATTCACATTTTACATTACAACTTTTATTTGTTTTACATTTTTTAATTTCCTAAAACTTTAAAGGGTTTAAAGGGGGGAAAAATCCCCTCATATCTTCTTTGTGGTCTTATTTCGAACTGCACTATACATAATACAATTCAATAATGCGAAATTTGCTAAACTGAAAACTTATTTTACAATATAGTCTCGAAAGCAGGTCACATTTCACTCCAAAATAAAATAAATGAAAAAAGAAAAACACAAGATATTAAAAATAACAATAAAAAGTAAGAAACTTATTTTTAATACATTTAAAAGTTATTAAGATATTAAAAGTTATTAAGTCCTAAAAGATGCTTATTTACAGGTTTAAATGTTACAAAATCCCATATTTTCTAATGTGGTCTCATTTTGAACTCTAGCATGCAAAATACAATTTAATAATGAGAAATTTGCTGAATTGGCTTATTTTACAATATTCTCAAAAAAGAAAAAGAAAAGAGATTACATTGCATAAAGAAAATGAAGCATTGTGCATGTTTGCATTTTCATTTACATTAAACACATTTTCTCCACTTTTTCTTCTTTCTTTGTTTCAATTTTTGAACATGATTTTAAATCTTGAGATTTACCCAGATCGTTGTTGTTGTTGTTGTTGTTGTTGTTGTTTTTACTGGTTGGTTTCAGCAGCTTTGAGTATCTCTGTTTGTGCATGCATGCATTGTGTCAAATGTGGTTTTATGTAGATCCTGAAGCCCTGGACTCTTTTACCTTTCCCTTTGCCCTGACCTTTGACCCCCACACTCCCTGCCTACCCCATCATGACTCTTTTGTTTAGAGTCTACATCTGGTCTGGAGCTCTGTGCCCTTTATGTTGTTTTGTTTAGGGCTCGTAATCTCTGAGTTGAGACGCACAACCACAGAAGTCAATCCTTCTTCATGTCTGTGTGTTGAATTGTTGACTTCAGCGGCCTGTGCTGTTTGGTCTGGACTTTTGGGGTCTTGATTGATGCTGATTTGAGTGATAGAGAGGACTTTAATCTGTCAGTTTGGGATCAGTAAGATTCTTATTCTCATTACGGCTGCATTTATTTGATCAAAAATACAGTAATATTGTGAAATATTATTACAATTTTAAATAACCATTTTCTTTGTGGATATATTGTAAAATGTAATTGATTGTGATCAAAGCTGAATTTTCAGCATCATTACTCCAGTCTTCAGTTTCACATGATCCTCAATTTCTGTGTAATTACAAACATACTGGCTGAGAATATATAGTATATATACCCTACTTTTTAATTTTGATTTATTATTGCTGTTCTCTCCTCTCCTTATGTGCCACATATGACTGAGTGGTTTCTAAAAGAGTTGCTGCATCTTTGCCAAAGTCTACATCTATAAAGTTTGATAAAGCAAGCAGGCTTGGCAAGACATCAGACAGACATCAAAAGAGCCTTTATCAGAGATTTAGTTTTCTTTCTCTGTTTTTATGAGAATAGCCTAGTATATTGCTTTCACAGGAGCACAGTCTCAAACAGTTGCCTGTGGATGATGAGCAAACGGATTTTATCTGTCACGAATTCGGTCCATGGACTTCCGTTTATTCACTCATTGCACACAGCTGTTTCGAATCACCTCACTCACTATATAACACCCACTCTAACCACCTTTCTCTGCTGAGTATTGTTTAGCCCGTACCCCATTCCGAATCTCTGTGTTTTCCTTGTTTTGCCTTGCCTTGCCTGTTTCCGCGGTTTCTGATCTTTGCCTGTTTTCCTGGATTTTTCCCTCTCGTCTCGCCCCTGTGATTCTGTCTGCCGATCGGTGACCTACGCTAGCCCTGGGACTATTCTTGTGTTTTGCCCGCCATATACATGTTTGCCATTGTTTGACCCTGCCTGTTTACCACGTCTCTTTAATAAAGCTTGCAGATGGATCCACACGTCTCACGTCTCGTCAGCCCCGTTACAGAATACTCAGCCCAACAAGGATCCAGCAGCTTTTCTGAGGAACATTGGCCAGGTATGGACACAGCAAGGATTTTGTTAGCCCTTAAACAGGGTCCACGATCATTGGAGAACCATATCCGAGAGTTTTTAGCCATCGCTCACTATTCTGATTTGCCAGACTGTTTATTGATAGAGTTTTTCTGCGATGGCATAAATCAACCGCTTAAGTCTAAACTTAGACGCGAGGGCCCACGTTCATCACTCGCTCAGTTTATGGATTATGCTTTGTTAGCTGTCGGGTCTTTGTTTACTGTGGGTGTCGCGGAGGAAGAATGCGACACAGTGTCTGTGACTGAAATGGCGGCTGTACCAGAGCACGCTCACAAAATGGCGGCGACAGTGGAGCCTGATCGCAAAATGGCGATGGGGTTCATTTACTTTTGCTAAACAGCCTTTTAATCAGTGAAACAGACTGTTACCTGAGGATATACCCACTGCTCTGAATCTGTGTGCACAACATCTGTGACTTCACACTTTTGGTCTGGAAATGTGACAGTTTACCTGAAAGATTAATGAGTTTTTGCTTTCTAACAGCCAAGTTCTCCAACAGAAAGGAGAAAAAATATGCTTGCTTTCTCAGATTCAGCATGTGAAAGATGGTGAAATCTCAAAAAAAGCAGGTCACATTTCACTCCAAAAATAAAAAAAAATAAAATAAAAATCAAAGTGATTTACTTAAAAGTAAATAACATTTTAATTAAAGTTGCAGAAGAAATGAAAAATAGCACTAAAAAGTAAGAAATAAAAATATATTTAAAGTGTGTACTATTTATTTTCTTTTTTAGCCTATTTTATATTTAATTCACATTTTACATTACAACTTTTATTTGTTTTACATTTTTTAATTTCCTAAAACTTTAAAGGGTTTAAAGGGGGGAAAAATCCCCTCATATCTTCTTTGTGGTCTTATTTCGAACTGCACTATACATAATACAATTCAATAATGCGAAATTTGCTAAACTGAAAACTTATTTTACAATATAGTCTCGAAAGCAGGTCACATTTCACTCCAAAATAAAATAAATGAAAAAAGAAAAACACAAGATATTAAAAATAACAATAAAAAGTAAGAAACTTATTTTTAATACATTTAAAAGTTATTAAGATATTAAAAGTTATTAAGTCCTAAAAGATGCTTATTTACAGGTTTAAATGTTACAAAATCCCATATTTTCTAATGTGGTCTCATTTTGAACTCTAGCATGCAAAATACAATTTAATAATGAGAAATTTGCTGAATTGGCTTATTTTACAATATTCTCAAAAAAGAAAAAGAAAAGAGATTACATTGCATAAAGAAAATGAAGCATTGTGCATGTTTGCATTTTCATTTACATTAAACACATTTTCTCCACTTTTTCTTCTTTCTTTGTTTCAATTTTTGAACATGATTTTAAATCTTGAGATTTACCCAGATCGTTGTTGTTGTTGTTGTTGTTGTTGTTGTTTTTACTGGTTGGTTTCAGCAGCTTTGAGTATCTCTGTTTGTGCATGCATGCATTGTGTCAAATGTGGTTTTATGTAGATCCTGAAGCCCTGGACTCTTTTACCTTTCCCTTTGCCCTGACCTTTGACCCCCACACTCCCTGCCTACCCCATCATGACTCTTTTGTTTAGAGTCTACATCTGGTCTGGAGCTCTGTGCCCTTTATGTTGTTTTGTTTAGGGCTCGTAATCTCTGAGTTGAGACGCACAACCACAGAAGTCAATCCTTCTTCATGTCTGTGTGTTGAATTGTTGACTTCAGCGGCCTGTGCTGTTTGGTCTGGACTTTTGGGGTCTTGATTGATGCTGATTTGAGTGATAGAGAGGACTTTAATCTGTCAGTTTGGGATCAGTAAGATTCTTATTCTCATTACGGCTGCATTTATTTGATCAAAAATACAGTAATATTGTGAAATATTATTACAATTTTAAATAACCATTTTCTTTGTGGATATATTGTAAAATGTAATTGATTGTGATCAAAGCTGAATTTTCAGCATCATTACTCCAGTCTTCAGTTTCACATGATCCTCAATTTCTGTGTAATTACAAACATACTGGCTGAGAATATATAGTATATATACCCTACTTTTTAATTTTGATTTATTATTGCTGTTCTCTCCTCTCCTTATGTGCCACATATGACTGAGTGGTTTCTAAAAGAGTTGCTGCATCTTTGCCAAAGTCTACATCTATAAAGTTTGATAAAGCAAGCAGGCTTGGCAAGACATCAGACAGACATCAAAAGAGCCTTTATCAGAGATTTAGTTTTCTTTCTCTGTTTTTATGAGAATAGCCTAGTATATTGCTTTCACAGGAGCACAGTCTCAAACAGTTGCCTGTGGATGATGAGCAAACGGATTTTATCTGTCACGAATTCGGTCCATGGACTTCCGTTTATTCACTCATTGCACACAGCTGTTTCGAATCACCTCACTCACTATATAACACCCACTCTAACCACCTTTCTCTGCTGAGTATTGTTTAGCCCGTACCCCATTCCGAGTCTCTGTGTTTTCCTTGTTTTGCCTTGCCTTGCCTGTTTCCGCGGTTTCTGATCTTTGCCTGTTTTCCTGGATTTTTCCCTCTCGTCTCGCCCCTGTGATTCTGTCTGCCGATCGGTGACCTACGCTAGCCCTGGGACTATTCTTGTGTTTTGCCCGCCATATACCTGTTTGCCATTGTTTGACCCTGCCTGTTTACCACGTCTCTTTAATAAAGCTTGCAGATGGATCCACACGTCTCACGTCTCGTCAGCCCCGTTACATTATCTTTCTATTTGTAGAAGTCTATGAATCTTCACTTTATATAAAGTTAAAGTTAGACTCTATGCGCATTGATATCCATAAATGTGGTTTCATGGTGTTAATAATGGCCATCAAGAGGACTCTTTTACCCATTATGCAGCATTCATTAGCACTTACAAAACTGCGTGTTTGTAAGAAGCAAATCCATCATGAAGATATTTTTTACTAAAATACGAGTCCATAATCCTTCCTCCAGTGAAAAAGTCCATCTCCTGTTGTCTCTCACATCAAAATCCAGCCACATATTTGTTTAGAGCTGTTTTGGACTGTTTGATCTGTGCAGATTTCTCTCCTGATTCAGACCAGACCACTTTTTCACTGGAGGAAGCATTATTACAGATAGAGGACTCATATTTTAGCAACCAATTGAAGTTAAAAATGTCTTATTTATGGATTTGTCTCTTAAAAACATGCAGCTTTTGTCTTCTCGAGATGTTAACTGATGGACTGGAGTGCTGTGGATTACTTGTGGATTATTGTGATGTTTTTATCAGCTCTCATTCTGACGGCACCCATTCACTGCAGAGCATCCATTGGTGAGCAAGTGATGAATGCTAGATTTCTCCAAATCTGATGAAGAAATAAACTCATCTACATCTTGGATGAACTGAGGTTAAGTACATTTTTAGCAAATGTTCATTTTGGGTGAACTATTCTTTATTCAAGTTTTACATGCATTTATTTAAATGATGCAGTTGCCATTAGTTTCAGCATAAAATGAATTGTTTTAGTGAATTCCCCCCGATATGTTTAGACTTTGGTGGTCTGTTTAACATGTCCCATTGTCTTGTCTTTCTCCGTTGGCCTCTTATGGTCTTTGTGCCGGTCAGGAAACACATCCTCGGCTTCCTTTCTTCCATTCAGCCTGATGTTTAGATGTCGCTGTGTTCAGGTGAAACCCCTCGGAGAACCTTCACCACCTGTCGCCTTTCCCAAACATGCTGCTAAGTGGACCGGGCTTGTAAAGACAAGAGATCAGGAGATTGCAACATGTTCTTGTGAATTTGGGTCCAGTTTCACCTTTTTTTTCTCACTGGTGCATGACAAGCTCCCACCTTCATCACCGTTTGGTTCTGAAGGACAGGAGCATGGACACAAAACACAGGAATACTGAGTGTTATTTTAGGGTTGCATTGATGTCCATGTCTCGTATGCTCTTATGCATGGTTTATTGTAATGTTTTTAATACTGTGAATTGTTGAAAATTAATTTAAGGAAATTATGATTGTTTTTTCCTCCCATATATCTGAGTGAAAGCTCCTCGAGCGATACAAAAATTTAAAACAAGACTTGCTTTTGGGAATTGATTGATTGGATCATTGTCATTTGCTTATGCAGTAGGAAATGATTTTAGAGTGACCAGAATCTTTTTTTTTTTTGTCTTTAAATTCTACATTTTAATAGTTAGTCTGTCTAGATTTTTTTTCTTTACCATCAAGGTTTTCACCATTTTTAATCACATTTTTGCTATCACTAGTTCTTTTTAAATGGTCCTGTGGTGTTAATAAATAATTTAAAATTCATTCATTTGCCGCACCACAGGACCATTTAAAATGACCTAGTTTTATTTTTAGCTATATTTTATTTTATTAAAACAAATATTAATACATGTAATTATTTTTTAATTAAAAATATATTAAAATATAAATTATTGTTTGCTTTTGGGCACATTAATTCTTTTTATAAATCATTTATAATAAACACTGCAAAATTCCACTCAAAATGAAGAACTGTGAAGCCAGATGCTTGTTTTTTCCAGCCTGCCAAAATGTTTCCTGTTTACTTAATCAGATCTGCCTTGACTGAATATAAACAAAGGGAAAAAAGAAACTTGCATTTCAAGGCTTTGTCAAGTGTCTGTAACCTTTAACCGTTCTTTTATTCTTTCTCAAACAAAATTGATAGAATATTGTGTCATTTCAAAAGGGTCTATCTATCTATCTATCTATCTATCTATGTGAATGACGGGTGTTCAGATTGTGTGCACGCAAATTCATGATCTGTTCGTCACGCTCGCGTCAAAGTGTCGCAACTCTCGTAATTCTTTTGTTTTGTTTCTCAGTGGACGCATTTATTCCATTCTAAGATCTTTTGAGTCTTAATTATGATCATATTGAACATCTTTTTTATTTTCCCCTCTGATTCAAACCACGTCGTATTACAGGGGTCAGAAAGCCGCTGCTGCCTTTGAAGTGCAGTGGCTCCTGTCAGAGGCTGTCATGCTCTCGATCAGGAGGTTTCGGGGTGAAGTGCTGGTCTGAAGCGGCCCGTTGCTCTGGCACCGTTCTTACGTAACCTCAGGGGTTGCTGCGACAGCCTGGTTAGGCTTAGCGACCGCTGTTAGCACGCGAGGAGGGGTGGATTCTGACGCCGCAGCCCACCACACTGCTGCCCTTTATGTGATCGTTACGAGGCCTGTTGGTCAATGTCTGTGTTGGACAGTTGACATAATGGGATTCTTTGATGGACCTTTAGGGCCGTTTTAAGCCAGCAGGTCACAGGGATTGACCTGCCTGTGGGGGTAATGCTGCGTGACGGCCTGTCCTTTAACTCTACTCGCCTGATTCACGCTGAAGGGAATCATAATCACATATGTGACCCTGGAGCACAAACCAGTCTTAAGTCGCTGGGATATATTTGTAGCAATAACCAAAAATACATTGTATGGGTCAAAATTATAGATTTTTTTGTTGAATGTACCATGAAGATATTTTGTAAATTTCCTACCATAAATATATCAAAACTTAATTTTTGATTAGTAATATTCATTGCTAAGAACTTAATTTGGACAAATTTAAAGGAGATTTTCTCAATATTTTGATTTTGTTGCACCCTCAGATTCCAGATTTTCAAATATTGTCCTCTCCTAACAAACCATACATCAATGAAAAGCTTATATATTCAGCTTTCAGATTATGTATAAATCTCAATTTAGAAAATTTGACCCTTATGACTGGTTTTGTGCTCCAGGGTCACATATGAGTTTGACACTGAGTTGACCCTTACAGATTTTTTTCTTTTTACTTAAATTATATTAACGTATCTGTATATCCTGTCACTGATCACCATTTCTTAAAATGTTCACCATTTGTAATCTTTTTCTTTCTTTTTTTTATTTTTTTTATCTTTACACCTTCACTATGTTATTTTAAATATGGTATGACAGATTAATTACATTTAAATTATTTTATTTTATTTAAATGATTAGTAAATGTAATAATTATTTAAATTAACTTTAGATTTGAAATATAATTATCAAATATTTTTTACATTTAATTATTAAAAATTGTTGTATCAACATTAAGATTTGACTTTAAAAATTATTGTAATCTATATGATAAAGTGCTTATAGTCACTATTTATTTTAGGGTTTTCACCATTTTTAATCACAATTTGGACTTCACTAATTCATGGTCCTCTGGTGTGACAAATTACGTGTAAAAAATTGTTTTATTTTATTTATTTATACATGAAATTATAATTTAAATGAATTTAAAATGTAAAATATAATGTATTATTTTTATATTTAAATAATTATTACAATTGTATAAAATTATAAATATGATCTCTTAATTAATGTTGTCAAGCTAATAATTATAAAAGAAATGGCAGTTTAGTTTTTCACCATTTTTAATCACTTCACTTGTTCATTTGAAATGGTCCTGTTGTGTGACAAATAAATAAAATGTAAATCATTTTATTTTATTTAAATTACAATGAATGTAATTATCATTTAAATAAGTTAAGCATTTATTTAAATATATTATTTGTATTTAAATTCAAAATATATTTATTTAAAAGATAATATATTACAAATAAAATTCTCTAAAATCATAAATACAATCTTCTAATTAATATGGCCATGCTAATAATTATAAAAGAAATGGCAGGTTAGGTTTTCTCACCATTTTTAATTACCTTTTTGCCTTCACTAGTTAATTTTAAATGATCCTGTGGTGACACATTTGTTCCAATTATTTATTATATTATATTAAATGTTTTACTATATTATATTTTATTTGAATTACTATTAAATTAATTTAATAGTAATTTATTAATTTAATTATCGTTTAAATTTGACATTTAAAAATACAATAAAAAATATATATATAATCTCTCAGTTAATGTGGTCATGCTAATAATTAAAAGTGCTGATCAAAATGCTGTTCAAAATAGTTTCTGCAGGACATGTCAACTTCCCAAATGCCTTTTTTTTTTTTTTTTCATTTTTTGTCATTATGTATAGTATTGTTTTTGGGGGCACAAAATGTCAATATGTATTGTGTAAGATCTGTCAGGAAAACACAGGAGAACTGTGGGAAGGAGAACAGAATGACACGACAGAGGGTCACATAACAATAAGCATGAATGCAAACTCCATAATACTAGACAAAGCCACTTAAACGTCTCATATTTGAAACTTTGAGTCACTGTGTGATTGGTGATTGGTGAAATCTTCTTGTCCAATCACAATCTGCTGTCCTGCATTTGTCCTGCTGACCCTGAAAGAACAGGACAGCGTAGGGTTGAATAAATAGATGGCGTCCGGGTCTGAAACCAACCCACAGCACACATCCTGTCCTTTATGAGCTCACTTCCTGTTTGGCCCGAGTAAGATTAGAATTTACTGGTATCGCACTTTTATTCAGTTCCCTGAATCTGTCATCACAGAGAACGATAACACTGATTCATCTATTGAAAGCAGTCTCTGTGAATTAACCCCAAAAATGTCCTCGGTTTAGGCTTGGCGTTTGTGATAAATGTCATTTATAATGAATGCCATTATAATCTATGTTCGTATTATGCTAAGTATTTACATGTTTGTATTTACAAGTTTTGGCCTTCACTAGTTCATTTTAAATGATTGTGTGGTGTGACAAATTAATTACATTTTAAATCGATTTGATTTAAATTAATTTCATTTTAATTTAATGAATTCATTAATAAATGCAATAATTATTTCAATTAATTTAAAATATAATTTTAAAATATATTAAATTATTATTAAAGTTCTATAAAAATGAAAAGTGTTCGTGAATAAAGTGAATAAATTAATAATAAATGTAATTATTATTTAAATTTATTTTAAATGTAAAACATAAAGACATTAAATTATTATTAAAATCTATTAGTAATAATTAATATATAATTTTTAAAAATACAAATACAAATTAAAATAATATTTACATTTGTTTAAATAAAATGATTAAATATATTAAATAAAACAATTCTAAAAGTAAAAATGAATCATTTAATAATTAAATCTATCTAAGAATTGCTTTTCAGATTAGTTTTTGATGGACATGTCAACTCTCTGTTTAAAATATAAAAGACAATCTAGTCTTTCTTGATTGCTTAGTTGTAATTTGCCTTTTCGTTTGTGTATCTAAACATATCTCATACACATTGTTTAAAGTCATACAGGTTTAAAAAGACATGAGGGTGAGTAAATCATTCTGTTTTGAATGAACAATGGCATGATTAACCGGCTGTGAGTTTTCACATTCTTGTAACACAAAACTCCAGAATAGCTCCGTAAAAACTGCTTCTCTGAGCAGACTGGGCTTCTCGCTCACACATGGAGTTTGTTAGAGGTTCACAGCTGCATCAGCACAAGCACAATAACACGGAGGAACAATGAGCGAGGGATGAAGGGAAGATGAGGTGGAGGGAAAAGGAAATGCAGGGGTTTGTTTGTGTTGGACTGTCCCTTCCTCTGCTCTCTGTTCAGTCCCTGAGGGCTTTCCCTCTGATGAGAGTGTGTGTACGGGCCGGCGTGAGGACGGAGTCCCAGCGTTAGAGACGGAGCTGAAGGCTGCTGAGTGAGGACTTTTAGCTCTTATTCGGTTTTATGGGTCTGGAGCCTTGACTCCCACTGAGGCTCAGACTCCACTGCAGCCTCTGATCTGGTGTTGTCAGCTCCGGACCTCGTCTGTCAAACTCCGAAAAGGACAAGAAGCACCATGAATGGCCATAATATAGTCCACATGACTTAAGTTTTCTGAAGGTGGCTTTGTGTGGCATCAGATCAAACTCACGTTTCACTGAAAACTCACAGCTCTGAAATAAAATATACCAGGTTGGATGTCATCATATGTCACTTTTCAGATGTCTGGTGACCAATGTTCATTTTCACTTTTCACTATATATATATATATATATACTGTATATATGTGTGTGTGTGTGTGTGTGTGCATATAAATATATGTGTATATAATGGATATAGTTATGTGAATTAAGTGATATATAGATAAATATAAAAAGTATATATATAAAAATAGTAAAAAAAAAATAATAATCAAAAGAATTACGAGAGTTGCGCAGCGTGACGAACAGATCATGAGATCCTCACTGAATCTAAAGTAAATAGATACATAAAATATATAATACTATATATAATAATAATAATAATAATATATAAAATAAATAAAATGTCCAATGTTGAACTAAAAGCATATATTAATACTAAAATAATTACGAATGAATATATATAAAATATCAAATAGATTTAAAATAAATATAATGTATAAAATAAATAAAATGTTGAACAAAAAGTATATATTAATACTAAAATAATTAAGAATAATAAAAATAAATATATGAATGTAATATTTATTTAAAGAAAGTGATATAAAATAAATGTAATAAATGTATTAAGAAAAAAAACCTACAGGAAGACAATAATTAATGATGTATTTTAGCTTGTTTCTTATTCAAAGCTATTGTTTGACTAAAGAAATAGATTCGAGAACCAAAACTAGCACACAAAAGCCTGACATTATTTAGTTTGAATGGAGACTGTACATTAAATGGTTCTGGATGAATTACTAGCAGACATTTAAGGTGTAACCGCTGAGTCAATAGTTGTGATACAGTCGAATAGAGCTTTAAAATGAACACGTTTAGCAGCTCAGATCACTTGGTCTTGGCAGAATTTGATGAGAAATGTTTGAGTTCATGTTGAGATCTCTGATTTTTGGGATCTTGCCAAACCTGAGCAGTTTGACGCCTTAAAATTTGTGTGGAAACTTTAGAGGAGACACTTAAGCTTGGATTTTCTGTCCATTTCATTGCATTGCTGTCTAGGAGAAACAACTGGTATGTGGAAGCACTGTGATGTTTCTTTCCTATCGGTTGGTCTCTTGGATAAATTCATCTTCTCTGGATTTTAAAAAGCAAGCTAAAATAGATATCAGACTGAAGTTGTGTGTCCCCGGCATTAATAAACGAGACACACAACTGTTCAGATGCATCACTCCTCCAGCGCTGGTAAATATAGTGCTGTGGCTCTCGTGGAAATGTGACCTAGAAAAGGAATCTTTGAATAAATTATTTTGGGAAGTATTTATATCCCGGCACTGACGACCCATGAGTTCTCAATGCAATCAGCTGCCCTGCGAGTCTTTCAAAGCACCTTAAATCAGTACACGAAGAAAAAAGAGGGACGTGTAAAGGGCGATCGTTTGGAGTAATTCATGTTGCAGTGGGCAAAGGTTGACGAGTTCACATTAATGAGGTGTTGACTCAATCAGCATCAGCCTGAACGCTGTGAACGGCACATTCATTATTCTAGGACTGCTCAGTTATGGCAAAAATCATTATAATTTAACATGATTGCTTACTGTTGGAAACATCATGCAATGATTTCTTTGAACTTACAAATATATAATAAAAATGAAATTTTATATATATATATATATATATATATATATATACATATACAGGATAAGAAAAAATAATAACTGTACTGAGC
>NW_015554362.1:2793822-2798310 GCF_001515605.1 Sinocyclocheilus anshuiensis
AAAATAAAACTAAATATTTTAAATAAATAAATATATATATATATATATATATATATTATATATTAATTATTATATCATTATATTATACTGTTTTATATTTTCTTGCTCTTTTATAATGTACGGTGTCCTTGGGTGACCTTTAGGCGCCTAAAATTAAAGGTATTATTATTATTATTATATTATATTTTATAATAATTATATTTAATTTAAAAAAAAATTCTTAATGATGAATTTTTCTTTTGTCCTCTCCAGATGTGAACTGATGGACTGGAGTGGTGTGGATTACTTGTGGATTATTGTGATGTTTTTATCAGCTGTTTGGACTCTCATTCTGACGGCACCCATTCACTGCAGAGCATCCATTGCTGAGACACTGATGCAATGCTACATTTCTCCAAATCTGATGAAGAAACAAACACATCTACATCTGGGATGGCCTGAGGGTGAGCACATTTTCAGCTAATTTTCATTATGGTTGAACTGTTCCTTAAAATAAAATGTTTTTCAGGTAGCAGCAATGAATACGTTTAACTACCTTGCTAAGCTTGTATTCAGTCTGTTGCTGAAAAATGCTTAAAACGGGACCGCAGTCAAACTGTGATTACACATGTACTTGTTTGTCTTTGTCTTCTAGCACACAAAAACACAGACACAAATGAACCCGTTCCTCTTCAGGAGTTGACGTCAGCTCACAACTCTTCACATTTTCCTACCGAACAATACAGATCTGTTTTATAACCACACAAAAGTGCGCCGGTGGCCAATTGTGCTTGTCGTAGCTGCGCTCTCAGCCACATAGAAATAATTTCAGCAGGTTCTGCGTCTCACGTCGTTGGGAAATGGCAGTCAGCTAGAGAGGCTTTGCTTTAATCTTCTTTGAGGTCGCGTCTGGAGAAGCGCCTGTAACAATGAATTCATTGTGAGCGCTTCAGATGGACCTGAGAACATGATGCTTTGGGCTGGAATCTGAATTCGAGGGGGATCCACTCCTCCGTTGTGATGACAGACAGACGGAAGAATGTGTCTCACTCTCGTGGAAGTTTACAGCCGCGCTGTGTCTCATTTCTACCAAATTTCCACAAACTCCAGCCAACGCTCTTGTTTTCTCACTCATTGTATCATCACTGTTTGTAGCAGGGGTTTCCCTTCATATTAATGACAAGCAGGCTTCAGCCATTAGTGCTGTTAATCTACCTATTAGTGTAAATAATTAAATCTTTTCCAAGAGTTTTAATGTGGCTATTAATGCTGCCATCATAGTTTGCTAGAAAAGATAATAAAATATTTAAAGAAAAAAAGCTGTAAAGATAAAAGAGACAAAATTATTTTAATTTTATTTAAACAAAGACCTTCTTATATGTGTATATATATATATATATATATATATATATATATATATATTTGTTTTTTTGTTGTTGTTGTTTTTGCCTCTCTCAGATCTGAGAGAAATATTTTGTATTATAATATTTATAAATTTTTATATTTATTTTTATATTTATTTGCTGATTTTAATTTATAATCTTGATATAATGACCATCTTTGCTATTGTGACTTTATGTTGCACCATTTATTTTATATTGTTTTATTTCATTTCATTGTTTATGGATGTAATAAATTCACAGGGCTATCCAGAAAAGATTTGTTGATTTTAATTAATAATTTTGATATAATGTCTTTATATTGCATTATTTATTTATTGTTTGTTTGTGGATGTAATATATTTATGGGGCTATTCAAAAAAGATTTGTTGATTTTAATTAATCATTTTGATATAATGACTTTCCATTGCACCTTTTATACATATGTATGTGTGTGTGTGTGTGTGTGTATTTATTTCATATTTTGATTATTGTTTATGGATGCAATAAATTCACAGGTCTATCCAGAAAAGATTTGTTGATTTTAATTCATATTTTTTAATGTAATGACTTTATATTCCACTATTCATTCATTCATTCTTGTGTTGTATTGTATTAATGACTTGACATTGTCCCTCACATATCGTGTCCTCGGTGCAGGTCCAGCTGTTGGCAGTGGAGGACAAATTGTGTGGTTTTGGAGAGCGTCCAGCCGGTGCCCGGGTCTGTTCCAGATCTCCTGCAGTCTCTCCAGCGGATCCTTATCATGTCAGAACGCAATCACCATCCTGAAGAAGAGCTTGCGGTCAAACCACAGGAGAACCATCTCAACATCAGCTAGCAATAAGTGCAGCAGTCTTTTCCACTGTATAACCTGGATGACAGATAATTTCTACCAGCATTTAGAAAACTGTAATTAGTTTTATGATATTGTTGGGGAAAGCACGGTAAAAGCTTTAAATAAATATGTATTTAAAGAATAGGAAATCTTCTTAATCAGTATCTATTTTAAATATTTTTTTAAATCTTAACTTCATTATAATTTACAGAGTTTCATGCATAAAATTTAAAGGGGTAGTTAACCTTAAAAAATCCTTTAAAATTCTGTCATTATTTATAAAATGTTGACAATAATTGTAATAAATACAAATATTATTATTTATATATTTATATTATACTGTTTATTTATAATTTTTGAATTATAATATATATTTTTATTCTATATTTATTTTTAGAGATCAATTTACATGTTACATGTATAATACATACACTGTAAAAAATGACCGTGAATTTAACGGTAAAAGACTGTAAAAATGCTACAGTAAAAACTTACCATGATGGTGTTTAGCGTCTGTGTGAATGACACTGTGCACCTTCTATATATGTTATTGTTTAAAAGCTGCTTGTGATGGGCTTTGGTTCATCATGTGACTTTCTCATCACCACCTGCAGTTGGTGGTTATCAGTGTATTACAAAGGTACAAAACAGATTTTAGTACTTCAATAGGTTGGTATATTAACATTATATCAGTTAATGAAATTATGGTATTTAACTGTAAATTTAAGTTAAAACCGTAAAACCTAAAATGTTGCTACCGTATTTTTTACGGTAAAATTCCGGCAACCACAGCTGCTGTTTTTTTACCGTAAATTATACAGAATTTTTTTTACAGTGTAGGGATGTAATGAATTTATGGGGTAATACAACTCAAAACAACATTTTTCCAAGATTAACCTCTGGAAATTTCTTATGGGTTTTTAGATGTTTGCACTGAAAACAAGACAAATAAAGGGAAGAGGATTTTTTGCGGTGTTGTACTATATTGTTCTTGTAATACTGATCTGGAGGCAGTCAGTAATCACATGTAATCAGCGCATCCAGAAGCGTGTTTAATGCATCAGAGGCATAATGAATGCAGTGAGGCAGCTGGACGTTCAGTCCTGCACTGATTTGGTCACGCAGGAGACCGTTCAGGGGGCTTGTGGTTTGTGCTTCTAATGCAATATTTATATGTCATGTTTGTCTGCCGCAGTGTTGCTGCTCCCGCAAGCCATGTCTTCTGTGTTCATTCTTATTCACGTGCCACATAAACACACTCACTGATGTGCAACAGTGCACAATGAAAAACATCAGTCGTAATCAGTAGCTGTTGTTTTTTAGTGTGCTTCAAAGACACAGTAAGTAAGCCACTGGTAGGTTATTTTGCCCACTTCAGACATATTAAACACTGTGACTCTGTCTTTTAAATCATCAGTCTTTGTTTGTCTGAGCATCTCGACCGATGGTGTGAGTTTAGGGCGGGACTTGTTGTTTGTTCAACCAATAGAAGATTGGGAAAGTGTTCTAGGAACCTGTTTAAAAAAAAACATCATGATGTTATTGGTACATGAATGACACACTTCAAGAAAAACACTCCAAAATATAGCTGTTTTTTAATTTAAATAAATAAATAGATAAATGTAATGAAATATTTGTAAGTACTTTTTATTAAATAAAATTGCCGATTTTTGCCGATATCCAATATGCAGATATTTTTCAACTCTTTTTGGCCGATAGCCGATGCCGATATATTTCCTTTTGTTTGGAAACAACACCAAGTCTCTCCTGTGTGGAAATTATAAGCAATTTCTTTTTATGTTGGTTAGTTTTTAACAATAACTTATTTGTTAGAATTAAATAAACAATAATGAAGGTCTTTTATAATGACAGTACATTGAAGCTTTGAAAATAACTATAAATAAACTATATATCAATCGCTGCATTTTTTTTTCAGAAAGATGTAGTAACCTTAACATTTTATTTTAAGATTTAACATTTGTAGATAGTCTAAAGCAAAAGAGTTGTAAAAATTCAGAAAATCTTTTAGAGCTCAGAAACACAGTCTAAATGTTATTTGTGTATTTTACTTTCATTTTATTAAAAGTAGGCCAATAGCGCCCCCTACGGAATTAAAACTGCTTACCGAACGGGCATTAGGACCCGGGGGAGGCTGCCGCTGCACGTGCTATTACTGTTTAGTCTATCACACACCGAACGCGTCATTCTGTAAGTGCATTCTTAGTTTAAATGCAGCGATCCAAATCAGTGAATCTAATCACCATTCAGGCAAAACTTTGCTTCAACAATGAG
>NW_015554362.1:2799049-2802975 GCF_001515605.1 Sinocyclocheilus anshuiensis
GCTTTATTTAATCAGAAACACAGTCTAAATATTATTTGTGTATTTTGCTTTCATTTTATTAGAAGTAGGCCAACATCGCCCCCTACGGAATTAATGCTCCTTACTGAGTGGGCATTAGGACCCGGGGGAGGATGCCGCTGCTGCCGCTGCACGTGCTATTACTGTTTACTCTATCATACACTGAACACATCGTTCTGTACGTGCATTCTCAGTTGCATTCTCAGTTTAAATGCAGTGATCCAAAACAGTGAATCGAATCACTATTCAGGCAAAACTTTGCTTCAAAAATGAGTCTCACTGCTGACGTGATCTAATCGCTAGCACACCCTGAGCACATGTGAGTTAACCTATTCCTCTTATCGGCAAGACATATCGGCATAATTTTTAATATCGGGCCATGCCAATATGTAAATTTAAAGCCATTATCGGCCGATTCCGACATCGGTCCGATAATATAGTGCATCCCTAATTTAAATATATATATATATTAAATATATTTAATGAAATTTCATAATTATTAAAATTAATAACAAATAAATAAATAATACTACTACTAGTACAAGTAATAATAATATCAACAACAACAGCAATGATAATAATAATAACTTATATATATATATATATATATATATATATATATACAATAATTTAATGAAATTATTTTTAATAATTAAAACTATTAAAAAAGCTAATTTAAATTTTTTTTTAATAAATGTAAATTTAATGTTTATATTACAATATGTGTTTACAGTTACATTGAAATCTCCCTAATAAGTGTAAAAGGATGATTTGAAGAATAAATGATATAGAATAAATGGTAAACAAAGCATCATCATTTACATTGAGCTGCCATAATGAGACCCTTTATAGCACATTTACCTGATTTTCATTCTTTGCTCACATTGCACATAATTTAACAAAGTTTAATGAATACATTAGTACCAGTTCCTCAGTTAATGTTAACCTTTAGTATCTTTTCCCCAAACAACGTTAGCCTCTTGGCCCATCTAAGAGTGTAAAACACAGAGACAGGCCTTTACTGTGTTTTATAAGTATTTGGGTTACCTATAAACAGCAGACTGTTCGCTCGACTCGTAGGTAACGTGTCTGCAAACCTTTTGGCCTCGGTGAGAAACGATAGGCCCGTCCTGATCTCATAAACAGCTGGCAGTGATCCTGTTGTCCGTGTTCAACTATATAAAACACGTCTATAAATCTCAGCCTCACCCTTCAGCACACGACCTCCAGAAATAGAAATCCGCCTCTTTATTTTACCTTTCTATGTTTAGAGGATGCCTCTGTTTAGATTGCGGTCGTCTCGTGATGAAGAGTGCACCGTTTATAGCTCTCGGGCCGAGAGTGTCTCTTATGTGGGCTGTTGTGGTAAATCGGTGATGGTCGGCGTTTGTGGCCCTCATGGAGCCACTTTCACGGGCGGAACTCAGCAGCGGTTTGATTGAAAACATCCGCGCTCGCCACTGATTGGCTGCGAGACCCTGAACTCTTGTGATGTTCGACGGGACTTAGCGACTTCCAGGCTCGGCTAGTCTAGTCTATCTAGTGAGCTGCCTACGTAGGCAACATTTTAAAAAGCGTCATATGGTTGTTCCAAATGGTAGGAATCTTAATGATGCTGCCTTTCTGGTGACCGAATTCTGAGGCCTGCTGCATGTATCCTTCGTAAAGAGGTCAATCCCATAATGCATTGGGACAAGCTCATTGGAAAAATAAATAAATAAATAAAAATGAAATGTAGATTATAAATATACTATCAATAAAATACATAATTCTAATTATCTAATAAATCTACTATACACACATATAAATGATATATAAATAATGTATATGATAATATATAGGCTAAATAAATGTGTAATTATTTTGTTGGTCTATCTATCTATCTATCTATCTATCTATCTATCTATCTATCTATTTTTTATTTTTTCCCTTATTAGGATATCACAAAGAAGTCAGCTCACTAGGTTTTGGAACAGAGCCCCAGTGTCTAGTTTAGTTATTTTAAAAATAACACAGCACACCACTATAGCAGTTACCCCTCATTTTATCCAATTTTGTGGTGGTAAAATGTCTTGCCAGCATATAAGCGGATAGTACGTTAATTGTTATCATTCTTCTAGACAATGAAAGAGCAGCAATAGGTTCCCATATAAGTTGTTCTCATGCTGCGTTTGCACTTTCTTTTTTAGATCCCTGACAGTGCGGACCTTCTGTTTTACACGCTTTCCTCACTGCTGCTCTAAATGAGAGGTTATTTCATTTAATAATATATGGAGGAGCCGCTTTTGGCCGTGTGAATTATATATGTGCATCTCAGCAGTGACTCAGAGCTCCAGCGTGTGGAGATGCCGATGCGTGTTGTACAGCGGTTCAGACATGTAAAAAACCTGTAAAAAACCTGTGAACTTTAGTGTCTGCTAATTAGCTCTGTGATAAATGTCATGATATAAATACAAACTATAGTGCATGATAGACTCATATGGACTAGTTTTCTTTTAAAAGATTATGGTGGTAACACTTTACAATAAGGTTACATTAGTTAATGTATTAACTAGCATGAGCAAACAATGAACAATACATTTATTACAGTATTTATTCATCTTTGTTAATGTTAGTTAATGAAAATGCAGTCGTTCATTGCTAGTTCATGTTAGTTCACAACTAATGTTAACAAGCACAGCTTTCGATTTTAATAATGCATTAGTAAATGCTGACATTAACATGGACTAAGATTAATAAATTCTGTAGAAATAGTGTTCATGCTTAGTTCATTTTAAGTAAAGTAGTTAACAAATGAACCTTATTGTAAATTGTTACCGAGATTTTTAAACATTTCTCTTTTTGTGTTCCACAGAAAAATAAGAATATATAGCATACAGGTTTGGAATGACATTATGGTAAGTAAATAGAGTGAATATTAATTTCAGGGTGAAATTTTCCTTTAAAATTCACCGAAAGATCATTTTAAAGATCATCTGCAGACTTAGACAGGAAGGTCCTCTAGTGGACATCTTCAAAAATGCAAATGCAAATGCAAATTAATATTTATTTTCTTTTTTTTTAACTAAATGTTTGTAATTAGTTAGTTTTTCAGCATTATAAAACAGAAGCCATTGTAAAACGCTTATGAACACACACCTGTGATTGACTATATGTTATATATTAATATATGATATTAATAAATTAATGTTTTTATTCAGCGAGGATGCATTCAATAGATCAAAAGTGACAGTAAAGTATTTTAAATTATACTAATATTTCACATTGTTTTTACTGTATTTTTGATAATTATTTAATTGTATTTTTATATAAGCAATAAGCCCCGCAGACCTTTACTGATGTTTTTAGATCAAACTGAATATCTTTGAACAGCAGTGACACACAGTAGATCAGAGCAGGTACAGGTTCCTCCCTCCTTCCGCATGTTTTCCAGACTTCAAAGGATTTTCCTGAAGAACCAGATGTGTTTCAGGCATCTTTCTTCATTATAAGGTGAGTATTACGGGTCACCCTGGAGGCCCGACTGCCTGGAACAATCAAACACTTTCTGCATTATAACACTTTGAAGCATTATAGTCTACCAGATCCTCAGCTGGAACTCCCACTGATTCAGAGGCATGACTGTTGGCTACTCAGAGCAAGTGATTGCTGATTTCAGAAGTGTATATTTTAGTAAAACTCCTTAAGTAGTCAGTAACAGGAGAATATAAGGTGAATTGGAGCACATGTGATTGTGGGGCGATCAGAGAAAGCCAAGTGATTTTGTTTGGCTAATCTGACTACAGTTTACCATTATTTAACCAGCGGCCAAAGGTCAACAGCGCCATCTGTTGGAGAAACATACTATCCATCTACCTACCTATGTTTATACAGTATATATATATATATATATATATATATATAATAAT
>NW_015554362.1:2803572-2805672 GCF_001515605.1 Sinocyclocheilus anshuiensis
TATAATATAATTAAACTAGCTGTTCATTGTATATCTACAGTGGTCCCATTGGACACAGCTGCCGTTAAAAATGCCTGGATAACAAAATATCAAGTGTGAATATGCACATTTCTGCACCAAATAGAATAACAAATGCTTGAAATTTTTTTTTTTTTTGCTGAATGTGTTCGAATAAGCTGGTATTTTGGTGATTTTTTTTAAGTTGACGTATAACTACAAATCACACAGGTGAATTTCATCACATTATTTATGAACATGTTCCACTATTACACAAAAAGTCACACTGTACTTTTTATGTGCCAGTGCAGATCCAGAACGCAGTATCTGTTAAAAAGGAATGATTTGTGGTCAACAGTATTTTCTGAGTGAGGACAATAAATCCTGAGTACAATGAATCCTGCGGTTGATGAGTGTAAGGTAATAAATGACATCACACACACACACACACACACACAGAATGTCTGGACCAGTGTGTGTTATGCAGTTATTCTTCAGTTTTTGACTGCTGGATGCGATTCAAGCACATTTTCATTAGCCTACAACAGGGCTGTCCAAACTCGGTCTTGGAGGGCCGGTGTCCTGCAGAGTTTAACTCCAACCCTAATTAAACGCACCTGAACCAGCTAATCAAGCTCTTACTAGGCATAGAAACTTCCAGTCAGGTGTGTTGAGGCAAGTTGGAGCTAAACTCTGCAGGACACCGGCCCTCCAGGACCCAGTTTGGACAGCCCTGGCCTACAATGATTGGGTTGTTCTGTAAATTACATTTCAGTACTTCTTGTAATTTTTCTTCAAAGACTTTTTCAAACGTTTGGCACAATTCGTTTTTGTTGTGGGCAGGTGAAGTAATAATTTCCAGAGCTTCTCTTGGCTATGAAATAGCACACTACCATGCTATATTTACTATTCACTGTGCACAGTATGCATATGAATGTAAAGCATTTAACAGTGCATGCACATTGCATTTAGATAGCTACTGTTTCCCACAATGCAATGCACTCAATGTGACCTTCTGTTTCCATTGTGATGAACGAACTTAGTAAAACTAAAACGTACAGTCAAACATTAACATATTTGCAAGGTTAAAGTGCAAAATAACCATGTTTAGATGATAATCAGCATATACTCACTGAATTAAACACGCAGCGTGAGGAACAGCTCAACAGCTATCATTGCATGCTGCATACTGTTTCTGCATACTTAAAACAAAACAAAGCATATAAGTGAAAACCTTATTAGCCCTGCAGGAGAAATAGTTTGTAGTTGTATATGATTTAAATGTCATTAACTATTGCATCAATGCTGTCATGATGTTTGTTCAGACATTACAGCATGAATATAATCATGTTGTTTGTTGGAGACATTCGTTTAAAGCAACATTTGTCATAATTGTCCATGATGTCATCAAAACACTTTGATCCAGGATGAAATTAGTAACTATTTTAGGACCCTAATAAGAGCAGTTGACAGATAACAGTGTTTGTGTTGAACATGATGATGTGACGCCTTTCATTTCTGCATGGTTGACGTCGTGTTCTGGTTTTGTTTCTGCAATTGTGGAGAAAGTCAAACCGTTTAGTGTTTACTGCAGAAATACTGTGCTAAAATCTTCAAAAAAAAACAAACATTTGACCTCAATATGGGTCACGAGGAAAAGGTCTGTTGTGTTTTACGGCTCTTATGTGAGTGTTTTAGCTTGTTTGCTTTTCAGAATCTGCAGTAAAAGCTATTTGCAAGTGAGTCACAATGTTTGTTCTTAGTAAGAAAAATGGTTTAACCACAAGTGCACAAAAGATCAAAAGCAAAGACATATTTCACTCTGTATTGACATGATAGATATATGAGTTGGCAGCACATTATAATGCCGTCTGACAAAACCTTCACAAATCTCATATACTCAGTATTCATCTGAAGATGATCTGTAACTGTCTTCAGAAGTTCCTCATAGTGAAAGTCACATGGAAGTTTCTTCATTTCCTGTGGCTCTCAGACAGCGGAGGCCTTTTAAAGACACAAGTGTTTCTCCTGCATTCTCCACGTTCTCTCACATCCCTGAGGATCTCTGCTCTCAACCCTCCATGATCCTGGAAACAGAAGACT
>NW_015554362.1:2806118-2819166 GCF_001515605.1 Sinocyclocheilus anshuiensis
TCCCACACAGTGACGTAGATATGTGGGGGCGTGTTAGAACGAGCCGTTTTAGGTAGACGTGGCTGACTCTTCACTTTTATAAAGAATATCTCTTTTGATTTGAGACTTTAGTCTTTGCAACTTTACAGATCTTCTTTATGCACCAAGAGCTTGTAACACTCCAAAGAGAAAGGAAAAATTGAAATCGCATCATATGACCCCTTTAATGTTATTCACAAAATTGTACAGAACTTTTTTTTTTTTTTTAAATACACAACATCATGATTTTATAACCAGTGTCTTTCTAAAAATACATTTGTAATTTAATAATAAATGCTACAATATGCTATTGTGTATTTTAAGATATTTTAAAAATATTTATTTATATTTTGAATTATATTTTATTTTTGTGCTTTCTATTTTAATTTAAATTTTAGTTAAAGTTTTAGTTTTTGTCATTTTAGTTTTTTTTTAAATAAGCTTATATAGTTTTTATTTTGTTTGAGTTATTTTAGTACTTAACTAAACAAGTAAGAAATGCTGCCTTAAGTTATTTTTTAAATGTTTTATTTTACAATTTTACTATATTGTTTATTTAATGTTAGTATTTTAGTATTTAATATTTTTTATTTAATATTTAATTTAATGTTTATTTTTTATTTCATTATATATTTTTTGTATTTCAGTAAATATTTATTTTATTTCAAGCAATAAAAATGTTTTTAAGGTTTCAGTTTTAGTTAATAACCCTGCCTCAAAGTCGTTAACATGTTTCAGTTTTGCCTGTAATGTAATGTAAGGTTAGGGTTGTTTTGTCATTCCTTTGACATTCTGGGTCACAATGTAAGACTGTTTAGTCTTTGAACTCAATATAATAATAAAGTTGCAAGAATAAACCCGGCATGCATTTAAGACTCAATAAAATCTGCATTTTTTTTTCTTTCTCTGACCACTCCAGCTTTATATCCTGTATTTGATGCAGCTTGGAATCGCAGGGAAACTATTTTAGCACATGAAAAGCTCAAGCAGCCACAACAGAAAACGGACAATTGCAGGATGCAGAGAAACCTCTTAAATGTTCAAGTCAAGGTCCAGAGATCTACTGGTTTTAGGTTGAATACGAGGTCAGCTATATTTTTGCCTGGCATGATACACAAGATCAAATTAAAAAGAACATGCAAGTATGATATTTAAAACACACTGATTCAAAATGAATGTTTTTTAAAATTATAAAGCGCTGTCGCTGAATGATATACAAGGTCATTCATTCCAAAACACAAAAGAGTAAAAATGTAAATATTGAGGATCATATGTAAAACATCTGGACACACAATACAACTTCTTTGAGCAAAAGATGAATACATATTTAATTTCTTAATTAATTCTGGTGTGAAAGTCATACTTACGATCAAATGAAGTCACTGACCTTTTGAAGATGTTTGTGGCCTTTTGCATCTTTTTCTTTCAGGTTTCAGTTCCCATCTGTATTAATTGTTTATTCATTAACATCTAAGGAGGATGTCCTGTTTAGATGCACAGTACGACAACGATATATGTAAGAGAACATTTACAATCAGATGCTCATTATTGCTTTAGGAATAACAGCGTTTACATGCTATCTGTGTGAATATACATGTGGGTGGTCAAAACTAATTGCTGATGATGCCCAATAAAAACAATGCAGGTGAATGCATGATACAATAGATCTTCTGTACACCAATTCTGTACACGTTTTAACTTCTCCTTCCTCGGGATTATAGTCATCTGAGTTGTTTACTTAGTTCCACTTGTAGACAGTCGTGTCACAAGTCAGCAAGAGGATTATGAAACTACTAGTTGGTCTCACGTGGCTATTTTGGTGCATGTTAGTTCACTTGGTTTCATTTAAAAACACTTTGTCATATGACTTAGATCCAATAACAGTAATTTAGATGCAAAATGCACATTCCAGACTGTGTGCCGAGCTGCATTGCAGTTTTTTGGATCTATTGAGTCCCCTTCAGCTGAGAATGAAGGACAAGTGGCTCTGTGCGGTGAAACTGCGATATAGACGTGATGGACGAACAGGATAGAGGGCGGGAACCGCACTGATTCTTGGAAAGCAACACAGTTAGTGTTGTATGACTAACAATGGATTAGGAGTGAACAGTAAAACATGAGTTTGTTGAATTGACTGAATCATCCTGTCATGGCAAGCAGGGTTGCCAGATCTGCATGACAATAACAAACCGATAACGAAACTCGTCGCTCGTCACACCCCAAAATCAAAAACAGAGACTTCAGATTATACATAGGCCTATTTAGAATTTCTTGCATTTATAGACGTTATATATAACATATCAGTATTAAGTATTAACATAAAATCGAACTTGATCATTATTGCCGGATGCAGCCTGCATGCGTGCTACTTAAACTCTATAAATTTCAACTGAAGCAGGACATGCTTTAAGGGTTTCTTGAGTGATATAAAAGAAAAACACTGTATTTTATATATCTGATAACTTCTATCTGACGTTAAACATAGACTATGCAATTCTGTTTGTTATAAGTATTGTGTACATTTATTAAAAACAAATAGAATGCTATTTAAAGCTTTGTGTGATGTGCAAAATTGTTATTTACGAAAACAAATGTTATTTATTGAAAATCCATTCAACTATCAATGACATCTAAACCGTTTAAACATGATCATATTTCATTTCAAAGCATTGGTTCCTGTGAATAATGACTTTGATTTCTGTTTATTCATCATTGAAAGCTCTCATATGACTTCAGAAGAACTACAGTTCACTCTATATGGTGCTTTTTTGGTCATTTTAAATCTTGTCAGCACCAGTCTCCATTCACTTTCATTATATAGAAAAGAGTGATAAGGAACTTTTGCGCTAAATGTAAAAAAGAAAGTCCTACAGGTATGAAACGACATGAGTGTGAGGAAAAGGAGGATATATATATTGATTACTGTGGTGTTTTTGTCATTGTAAAACTTGACAGCACCCATCCCCATTCACTTTCATTATATGGAAGAGAGTGACCTTTTGTTTGTGTGTGTGTGTGTGTGTGTGTGTGTCTGTGTGTGTGTGCGTGTGTGTGTTTGTGTGTGTGTGTGTGTGTCTTTCATTATATGGAAGAGAGTGACCTTTTGTGTGTGTGTGTGTGTGTGTGTGTGTGTGTGTGTGTCCTCCATTGAAGAAAGAAGGTCATACAGGCCTGAAATGACATGAGTGTGAGGAAAAGGAGGATATATATATTGATTACTGTGGTGTTTTTGTCATTGTAAAACTTGACAGCACCCATCCCCATTCACTTTCATTATATGGAAGAGAGTGACCTTTTGTGTGTGTGTGTGTGTGTCCTCCATTGAAGAAAGAAGGTCATACAGGCCTGAAATGACATGAGTGTGAGTAAAGGAATTAAATATTGAGTACTGTAGTGCTTTTTTTTTTATGTTTGACAACGTCAGTCCCCATTCACTTACATTATATGGAAGAGAATGACTAATATTTTTGTGTTTCAACAAGGAAAGAAAGTCATACAGGTCTGAAACGACACGAGTGTGAGTAATAGGAGGAAATATATTGACTACTATGGTTCTTTGTTTTCCCTCAAGTTTGACAGCACCAGTCCCCATTCGCTTATTGTATGAAAGAGACTGACCATTTTTAGTGCTCCACTGAAGAAAGGAAAAGGAGTAATACGGGTCTGAAACGACATGAGTGTGAGTAAATGTTCACAGAATGTTCTTTCGTTTCTTTATTTTATTTTACACGAACTACCTCTTTAACGAATCCCCAAATCGGCGGAAAAACACGCGATCTGGCAACCCTACCTCCTCTCCACTGGATGCCGCTGCAGTCCAATGAAGAGACCCCTCCCAGTGACTGCTCAAAACCTGCCCAAAGGGTGTGTTTTTAGAGGGGTACGTATATTTGCTCTGCATCACGCACTGACTGCAGGCATGGAAAAAGAAGTCGGTGTGTGTGTGTAAAAAAACGTCGAACAAGTTCTTTGTGGAGCGCCGAGGAGCCGAGAATACAGCACCGACATCCGTAGTTCGAGCGACTTTTCTCGTCGTGCGCACCGGGACAGGACGCAGCAGGCTCGGGTGTTATCAGAAGAGCAAGCGACCGAGATGCGGAAAACGTGATTGGAGGACTGGCTGTTTTGATGAGGAGTGTTTTGGAGTTGTCATTGAGTGTCCTTTGATGATGATGATGATGATGATGATGGAGGAAGAAAGTGAACATCAGTTGTACCTTATAGTGTAATGCATTCAGGGAATCTTCTCACACCAAATATTTGAGTTGAGCTTATATACCTGCATATATTCCCTGTTTTATATGCAGGTATACACACACGCGCGCACACACATACCTGTCTATATTTCCTGGTTTGCTGTCTTCACCTGGAGAGGGTGCGCTGCTCGGTTTAAGTGCTTCACTCAAGCCAGGAAGTAGGAAACCCAAGATGCTTTTAGATTCAAGTCAGTCCGAAGTCAGAAAATGATCCAGGAATTAACTAGTAGATTAAAACGAAACATCCCTGCTCAGATAATACCGTGTGACTCGTGTATCCGGAGAGGCTCGAGTCCTCTCATCTTCTGAAACATGGAGCTCAAGATGTTCATCCTCGTCTTGGGGCTCCTGGTGGGCAGTTTGATGCCCCTCGGAGGGGCCGCCAGCTCTCCAGACACGGGCACCGGTCACGGCGGATCCCACGGCAACAAGGATCCCGGGTACGCGAAGAACGGGAACGGAACAACTTACTCCAAGAAGCCCTTCCCGGTTCTGTCTTTCGATTATGAACATGTCCGGCTCCCCTTCGAGATTTCATTATGGGTTCTGCTGGCTTCACTGATGAAATTGGGTGAGTATGATTATATTATTATATTCAGACACAGGGATCGATCTATCTATCTATCTATCTATCTATCTATCTATCTATCTGTCTATCTGTCTGTCAGTATACACACATTATAATATCAAAAATAATATAATAACATAACATAAAAGTGTTATATTTCCATATTTAGTGGCGTTTTCATATTTTGTGTGATCAACTATGATGTATATAAATATAAAACATTTTTATTATGAAATTTTATATATATATATATATATATGTATTGTATTCATATATAATTAATATATATTAAAATTAATATATATCACGTCACATATACCACATATATACGTGATGTATAATATACTGTTTTAAAACACAATATATGTTATGTATTTGTTATATAGAAATAAGTAATATCACAAATGTAAACTATAATATCACAAAAGTGTGTGTGTATATATAATATATATATAATATTATTATTAATATTGTATATAATATCATATTATTAATGTATTTTAAATATAAAAAAATAGTAGTTTAATTTGTGTTATCAACTATATATATATATATATACATAAACTTATTTTTTATTTTATTATGATGTAATATTTATCTATCTGTCTATCTGTCTATCAGTATACACACATTATAATATCAAAAATAATATAATAACATAACATAAAAGTGTTATATTTCCATATTTAGTGGCGTTTTCATATTTTGTGTGATCAACTATGATGTATATAAATATAAAACATTTTTATTATGAAATTTTATATATATATATATATATATGTATTGTATTCATATATAATTAATATATATTAAAATTAATATATATCACGTCACATATACCACATATATACGTGATGTATAATATACTGTTTTAAAACACAATATATGTTATGTATTTGTTATATAGAAATAAGTAATATCACAAATGTAAACTATAATATCACAAAAGTGTGTGTGTATATATAATATATATATAATATTATTATTAATATTGTATATAATATCATATTATTAATGTATTTTAAATATAAAAAAATAGTAGTTTAATTTGTGTTATCAACTATATATATATATATATACATAAACTTATTTTTTATTTTATTATGATGTAATATTTTCTATATAATACATAAATTATATAATTTCAAAATGTTTATTTTTATATTCAGTGTCGTAATTTATAATATCAAATATTATAATGTAAAAAATGGATATATAATATAACATAATTTTTTGTGATCAACTATATATTTCATATATATATATATGTGTGTGTGTGTGTTATGTGTACATATGTTATGTGTTGATATGAGTACTCATATGTCATAGTAACACATAAAAAAGTGTTTATATTATTGTAAAAATGGCTCAGAAATGTGAAGTTAGTTCTGAGAAAATCTCCTGCAGAATTTATGCGCATTAATATTTTCCTATCTAGTGTACATGTGAATTAGACGTTTAATGTGATGAAGCTGACAGCTTGTCGGTGTGCGGTGTGCGGTGAGCTCAGGGCTCGCAACATTTCAAAATCGCTGGTAGCCCTTCGGGCAGACATTCTTCAGATTTTGGTAGCCCAAAATTAATTTAAATAGCCCGAATAAAAAATAAAAAAGACCTTGCCTGAACTTCACTGTGGACAAATCAGCATGATTAAAAACTTCAGTGATTGCTTTTTTTCTTCAAATAACAAGTCAAGAGAGTCGGGGTGCAACAGATCACAAAACCCACGGCTCGGATCATTTTGCATTATCATATCAGATTCTGAGTAACAGATCGGATCATTTTGCAGATGAGCAAAAAAACATATGGTTTTTTATTATTTAAATAACAGAATACGTCTTTGATACCACAGCAAAAACTAGTAGCATATAGGGATGTAACGATTCACTCAACTCACGATGCGATGCGATACAATTCACGATACATTTTTAACAAAATGAGATTTAAGACAAATTATAAATGAAAAGGTGTCCTTTTATTATTTCTCCAACAAAATGCCTCACTTTTTTTTTTTTTTTCTGAAATTTTTAAACCAATTCCAAATCAAATATTTAAATAATACAAATAAAATAAATCTCTTCATATAAACAAACTTTGGCTTTGGCCTTCAAAAAAGGCTTTGGCTGTGCTTTTTTCATGTAAAATCAGAGGCTACCACTGCATTTTAATCATGATCCAAACAAAGATGCTAAATACATGTTATTTAGATTGCAATTAGATGTATAATTTCGAAATTTGAAGCAAAAACAGAATGGTCTGATTTTAGCTTTGTGAATGAGACACAAATGTCACTCTCTGACAGCAGGTGGCGCTTATGGAACAGCAGGTATTTATAGGCTGCTGCCCCTTTAAGACCGAATGCACGGGTCCAATATAATGATGCACTTCAGATTTCTTTCTCCACTGTTTACATTCACTTAAGACATAACCGACTGTGTTTACAAGAATACTTGCCGAGACAGTCATTTTGAGATAATTTTGTGTGTATGTGTTCATTCAGATGCAAGGATATGCGAAAGAGGAATCAATTCTGTGTACGCGCATTGTCTGAAACGCGGCTCTCTGTGCGCGCTTTGAATGAGTGTGCAGCTCCGAATGCGAGTGAATGGTTTAAAATGCTTGAATGTTTAAATCAGCAAGACTTAGAAACACGTGCAAATTTTCAACTATGATCCGTTTTACCCCTACAAGCTAGTGAACAATGCAAATCAAGGAACGAATTTTATATCACTGTTCAAGATAGCCCGTCGGGCAGGGCGGTGATACATTTTGGTAGCCGATTTTGCAAGCCCTGGAGCTCATCGGCCCAGAGAGACCCTCAATTACTCTCTTCCCAGGGGCATTTTCTTCTCTGCTCTCACGCTACTCCATTTACCAGAGTAAATATTCCTTTTCACACTGTGATAAAGACATCAGAACAGTGTTTGGTCTTGCTGTCAGCATGAAGTCTGGTCCAGTCTGCAGTTTATCCGGACAAGAACTGTCCATTTAGGCAGGAAGACTGACATGTGAAGTGACCAATGGAACGCCTGGCAGCTGTGCAGCATCAGCCAATCAGCTCTTGCCATCGTGTGCATCATGTTTTCATGTCATTGTGCGCCATCTGAGACTAGGACAGTGGTAACCTGAGATTCTTACATGCTTGCCATCGACTGATACCTTACAGTGGACAGTGTCAATTAGACGCCTGACGTAGTGCTAATTAAAGTACATACTGACCTGAGAGTACAAACTGCACTGGGCCTGTGCAATTAAATGCTTAGCGTTGTTTTGATTAGTGTAATATGGCTTATTAAATCATGTTTACTTCCTGAGTGGGTTGTTGTTGGTGAGGCGGTTAGTGCATGACCTGACGATTGTTTTCAGTGCTTGTGATGTTTTGGGGAAATACAGCAGGCGTGTGATGCAAGAGGAGAGGAGGATGTTAGCGAAGAGGGAAGATGAGGTCAGGTATGTGCAAATGCTGAGTTGCAGGCTTCTTCCTGTTTCAGTTTACTAGCCGTGACTGCTACTTTCTTCCTGATGCACGAGTCTGAAGCCGTCTGCGTGTCGTTTCCTTGACATCTCAGTTCTCATTCCGTTCCAAAATGAAAAAAATTCTGTAATTTTCTTCCTCCTTGTGTCATCCCAAAGCTGTATGCTGGGGTTTCTTTATTTATTTAGGAAAATCTGAAAAACAAAGGCAGATCTGTTCTATAAAACAGTTCATAGAAAACACATCTGTCAATCATAAATCAGTCCAGAAGACCATGCACTGCAGTGTTATATATTATATTATAAATCTTCTAAAGTCATACCATATATGTGACCATGGACCTCAAAACCAGTCATAAGGGTCAGTTTTTCGAAATCAAGATTTATACATCATCTGAAAGCTGAATAAATAAGCTTTCCATTGATGGTTTGTTAGGATAGGACAATATTTGGCCGAGATACAACTATTTGAAAATCTGGAATCTGAGGGTGCAAAAAAATCTAAATATTGAGAAAATCGCCTTTAAAGTTGTAGACTGCTTTTGTGCTCCAGGGTCACATGTTTGTTTGAGGAAGAGAAATTTAAGTAATTATTCACTGTTAAGTTTTTTTACTTGTCCTTTTGACATTTTCACTTGTTTTGGAGCAAATTGGACTTGATTTATTTCCAAGTATCAGGTTTAATTGTCCTAAACCCTTTGGCCCTTGAGAGTCTGACTGAATGCTGCTTTTTTGGTTTGGCTTTGTCCTCTGCATACGTCGGGTCTCACAGTCAGCCTGTGTTCAGTCTGGCTCCTCTGCTTGTCGACAGTATCTACAGTTTAAATCTCAATCCATCTGTCCAAATGAATTGGCGCCTCTGCAAGGGTTAAGCATTAATGTTTCAGAGTCTGTTCATTATTAATAAATGCTCATCATGGAGAGTGAGTGCCAAGTCTCACAGCCTGAAGATGGCAAGAAGTAGTTCATACAGTAGGGCTCATTAATCGGCATGGTGGAAATTGAATGCCAACCGAGGGACGTGGGGTTTAGATTAATGCATCAGAACAGTTTAAATGAACTCCTGTCAGGTGGGTTCAGATTGCATTAATTGCTCTGGTGTTGTTTGTGTCGTCATCTGGCAGAGCAGTAATTCAGGTTGCCACTCCTCAAGAGACAATGTGAAATTCTTCATCTATAATAACTAACCAGCCAGTTATGCAGTATAGAGATATTACGCAGAAATATTTGACCGCAAAATGCATTAGTTGACCAAACGCCATCTGGTTGATGAATACGTTTATTGAAAGCTTCAAATGAGTATATCCTCTTTCATTTAAGCCAGGGTTTTCCAAACTGAGGTTTTTGAGGGAAATTTAGGGGGATTATGAGTTGATGAAAAGCTAATATTTCATTAAATCCTAAAAATAAAATATTAATAAATTAAATTAAATAAACCTTTTTAATTAAATTATCAAAATGAATAAAATTGTTAAATTAAAATATTTAAAAATTACATTCAATTAAATTAATAAATAATATATAAAAAAATGGGAATCCCTGCCTTAGTTTAACACAACACTGTTGCATCTGAAGTATTTCAATATTGACTAACGTTCTGTAAATGTCACATGAGGAAATAAGTCAACAGGCCCAGATTTCCAAAGAAAGCATCACAGATTTCTGCAGAATTCAGCTGTCATTGTTCATTCTGTTCTCTCGTTTCATTGATTCGTTACATGCTACCTCTAAATTGATCTCCCATGACCTCAGAGAGTGAAACTGCTTTAGGCTGTAGTAAATCAGTGTTTTCAGCAGACCACCGTCACCCACAGTTCAGGAAAGTGATCCGCCCTGGCCAGAGGGATTACAGCACAGCCGCCTCCCTTTCAAAGCAAACATCCAAATTCTCTGGTCTTTAAATGCTTTGTTGATCCTTAAAGAATCCTTAAAATCTCAGTCCTCTACAATCAGGATTTAGATTCTGTTTGGCCGGTTGGACTAGTAGCTCATGCATATGTACAGTGTGGTGTCTGTTTTTAAAGGTGTTAAAGTTTTAAACCATTTGTTGATGGGATGTTCCCTCGGACCAGTTGACTATGGCCGGGACTTATTAATCATTAATTAGCATTTGGTGTTTAATCTTATCAGCATTAAAGGAAACCAATTATTTGAACCTTGTTGACAGACACCCAAGATTTGACCTTTGCCCTTCACTCAGCTCACTTATGCCATGTAAAACCATGGTATTTTTAGAGAATCTTGTAAATACCATAGTAGATGAATGTCATAATCATTCAGTTCCATGGTATAAATCAAAATACTATGGTATTTCATGACACTTTTTAATAATGGTTTCAATTGCCCGTTCACAAATATAGCAATTTTCAGGTCTTTTTTTTTCCTGTAATTGTATTAATATTAAAGTAAAAGTCTATAAAAGGTTTTAAAGAAATTAATAATTTTATTCATCAAGGATGCATTAAATTAAAGACGTATAATGTTACAAAAGATTTCTATTTCAAATAAATGCTGATCATGTGACACTGAAGACTGAGTAATGATGCAGAAAAATCAGCTTTGCATCACTGGAATAAATGACATTTTAAAATATATTCACATAGAAAACACTTATTTGAATTTGTAATAATATTTCACAATTTTTGACTGTATTCTACATTAAGCAGCAACACTGTTGTTTGTGATTCTTGAGCAGCAAATCGGCATATTAGAATGATTTCTGAAGATCATGTGACACTGAAGACTGGAGTAATGATGCTGAAAATTCAGCTTTGATCACAGGAATAAATTACAATTTTACAAAATATCCAAATAGAAAACAGTTAAATTGCAATAATATGTCACAATATTACAGTTTTTATTGTCTTTTTAATCAAATAAATGCAGCCCTGGTGAGCAGAAGTATACATATATTTATTTCCTTTGCAAACCCCCTTTTCATTTTAATATAGCTAATGATTACGCATTTTTCACTGCTAGTTTCTATCTTGTTAACAGTTGTCATTAGCGATAATAGCATGCAGATCAGTCACCTGGCAGCCAGTCCCAGTCTCTCACTGAGATACTGCTGGCTTTTCCCTGACTCATTGGCGCAGCCGTTACGAACACCTTTAGTGACCCTGTGATCAGAGGAGCGTATATAACACGCCAATGAGAGTTTACTGCTGCTGCTTCTTCTCTTTTGCATGTCTTGCCCGTTTACCCCTCAGATTTACATGCCAGATGTTTGCTTAGCCTGTTCCATCTGCCAAGCCAGAAATTTGACTGACTGATCCAACATCTAAGACTCAACACGATAAAAAAAAAAAAATTGGCCTGTTTGGTTCCAAATGATAAAGTGTGTTTTGATGTTTTAAATGCAGATGCATGCAGCTCTCGTGTGTAAGTTAATGATAAAGCAAAATGTCACTTTTCTACCATTGTATACTATATATCGTCCCAGCCTTGAGGCGTCCTGCTGCAGATAGAGAGATCTGACATGCCCAGTAGCTCTCTGGAGGGTAGTTGTCCCCGGTCTTCTGCCAGACTGCTCCCATTATCACACTCCCCACGGACAGCTGTGTGTTTCAATGCAGCTCAATGCCTGGCGACGAGAGCGGTCTGCAGATTTCACCTTGCCCTTGAGAGGATTCTGTGCAAATCTCCAGCAGCAATAACCAGTGTTTTCTGTCTGGACCAGTGAGGTCGGCTGAGGACGGTTGTGTAGATAGGATCTTTTCAATTGACAAAGTAATGAAAAAGCTGGGTGGTTTTAGTGCTTCAGAAAAGATTTGATGGCATTTTGTTTTACTCCTTCGCTTCATGTAATACCTAATAAAGTAGTGTTCTTAATTACAATTGCAATTGTCCATGGAGAAAAACCCGCTCTAATTCTGCTGTTCCATGAGCGCCACCTGCTGTCAGAGAGTGGATTTACAGAGAGTTACATTTACATTCAGCCTGTGTGCAGTTTTTGTCTGGCCAAAAAAAACGGACTGAATTTGCATGTCAAATTTTGACCGACTGATGAAAAACAAGCTTAAGTGGATTCTACACATTTAAACAATTCAGGCTGAAATGTTAAGTTTACCATTTTATGAAACTTTTTCAAAGCTTTATATGAACATTTCGGACATGTTATTAGAAACCCTGTTGTCAGTCATGTTGTCATTTAAAATCTGGACATCATTGGTAATGTTATTGTTTTAGTGTTTATTAGAGCCCGACTGATATATAGTTTTGCCGATATTATCGGCCTATATGAGCCTGTCGCCAATATATCGGTATCGGCGAATATGCCGCCGCTATGACATTTTTTTTACAGAACATATAACGCAAATAAAATGCTTGAAATGGTGTAATTACTTAGTTTGTCCAGCAGAGCGTGCTCTGTTGTTTGCTACTGGTGACCTGGATGAAACGCTTTAAAGCTTAAGTCTATGGAAAACCATTGAAACTTTGAACGGCCATATCTCCGTAACGGTGCGGCGAATCCGCACCAAATACAGGGGATCCCTTCAGCTCGAGGAACCCTCTTGAACGCGAATCGAGTGTACGTCTAGAGGCCCGCTTTCGAATGAGACCACCCCCGCGTCGATAGCCCCCGGGGTTCGGGAGTTACGGGTGGTTAAATTCGCGGTCCGGCGCCGACCGATCAAGCGATCCCGGGGGGCTACCGACATGTCGAGAGTGGCGTTCGAGAGGGCTGCTCGAGCTGAAGGGATCCCCCGAATTTGGTGGAGATCCGCCGGCG
>NW_015554362.1:2819316-2835481 GCF_001515605.1 Sinocyclocheilus anshuiensis
GCAGCAGCATTCAAGCGTTGTCTTATTCGACCGCAAGTGCCCTGCGAAGTGGACTTCACATGAAATTCCGCCATGTTTCCAGTTCCAAGGGAACGTACACGTTACAATCGAAGGGCATTAAAGTGCGCGAGACGTGATTTTTATATTGTATTTATTTACAGAGGTATATTATGTCACACTTCACACTTCTCTAGTAAGTTTCGTCATCGGCCTTTTCTACTCCCAAATATCGGTATCGGTCCCAAAAAAACCCATATCGGTCGGGCTCTAGTGTTTATGCAAACAAAAAGTAATTTTATTTGCTGTTTATTGATTTTAAATATAACACTAGGTGAAACAGTTTGTGTCAGTACGTTTTGAACATTTCCAGTACATTTTAACAATACCATACTGATAACCATGATAATTTTGGTCACTATAATCGTGATAAGAAATGTTCATACCGTTTCATCTCTTTTATATATACAGTGGGTACGGAAAGTAATGGCTTGCCACTTAGAGCATTAACAATAATATGTATATCTGCTATTTTAATATTTTTGAATGTGGCATTGAACCAGATTAATTATTCAAACTAGAGTAATTATTCAAATAGCTGCTATAAACATGTCCGCAGTTAAACTAACTTGAACTTGCAAGATATTTAATTTGGTGAATACATACTATTAACCAAATGAATGAATATACACTGTAAAAAAATATTTTACAGTTGTAAATAAAACAAAGATTATTGGAGTAGTATGCTCTACAAGAAATTACCTTCAGTCTTTCTACTACTATTAGTATTAGTATTAGTATTATTATTATTATTATTACTAGTCTCACAAAGCTGGTCAAGAACATGTGCAGGTCATATTTCACCCTAAAATCTATTTGCTTTAAGAAAATAATGTTAGTTTTTATGACTCATTATTCATTATTTCTCACTGTAATGTAGAAAAAATTACATTTGTGCAGCATTTACAATTAAAAGTAATTGTTGCACTGTCTTTCATTTATGTATATTTAAATAAAAAAAAATATTGACTTACAGTAAGAAGAATCACCATCATTAAGAATAATGGGAATTACAAAATATATAAACATATTACAAAATATTGAAATATAAAAACTATACAAAATATAATACATTTCAATAAACAAAAAGCAAACAAACTTTTCTGAAGCAATCCAGTAATGAAAATGTGCTTAATTCACATGAAAATGCCACAATGCAAAAATTAAAATAAGCTTTACTTTCTTTATGCAAAATGTTGTTTTTCTTTTGATTTTGAGGTCTGAGCATGTTTTCATGAGCCTCACTCATTAATTAATACATGTATTTATTTATTGAGCCCTGTTGTTTTAATTACTGAAGCAGAAGCACACAACCTCAAGTGTGTTTTTACCTTGGTTACGGGGTTTAGTGTCATGCAAATCATTAACCGTGGTAAGGAAATCTTTGGGATTTCAGCAGAAACCAAACACAAAACCTCTAATGCTTCCCTGTCAGGCTAAAGCGAGACCTGCACACCTGACACACTTTTACAGCAGTCCAGCAGTGAAGAATAGCCTGTTGATGCTGTTTTACAGGTCTGAGCAAACAACAACCTTTAGATAGCATGCTTCTGAAAGCCTTTCTTTAGAAACATCTGCGTTGCTTTGTCACTCAAGTAAAAAATGTAAAGCAGTCCTGTCCGCTGATACTGTGGTCTGTGCATGATACATGATACAACAAAATCTTACCAGCTGACACATTTCTACCACCACGAGGTGCATTTGTCATTCTGTACGTGTCCATCGCTGCTGGTCTGCAGAGGCAGTCATGATGACTTTGCTGCTGATAATTATGGGCTTTCAGGACCGTTCGCTCTAACGCCGGCACTTTATTGCAGTCTAATGCTCCCTAAAGAGCTTTGTAAGTGGCATGGAAATGCTTATGAAATCACACATTTAAATGCACAGTAACACTGTAGTGCTTAGTACAGTAGATTAGCATGCAAAAGATGTATTAGAGTCTAGAAAGTTCGACAGAAGTACGTGAATGCAAATGCTGCTACACAAGTTTGTTTTTGTGCATCGTTGTGTTCTGGTGTTTCAACAGCAATTCTAAATTGATGCATTCCTTATTTTTTTATATATTTAATTTGCATTTTTATATATTTTTTTTTATTTGTGTATTTTATGTCTGTATTTTATATTTATATTATTTTAAATGTCTATACTTTTACATGATATATTCATTTTATTATAATTTTTATTTTTTTAGCATTTTTTTTATTTTAACATTTTTAAAAAAGCAATTCAAATTGTTGGATTCAAAATTAAATTTATTTTATTTATATTTTAGATTTGAATTATTTTATTTTTTGTATACTTTATATGCATTTTAAATATATATTATATACATTTTAAATTAAATTATATATATATATATATAGTTAAACTGTTAATATTAGTTAAACTGTAGACATTCATAACAGCTGGCTGCTTGAATAATAACTTATCTAGTTTAATTACAAATATTTGAAGGAACTAAATCAGCTTCTTGAATTCGAACGTTTTCTAGACATTCAAGAACTTTCATATGGTATATTTCTGGACTTTTTGAGGGAGATAGACAAAAATCAACGGGAAAAAAACGCTCTCTTTGCGTTAGGCTGGATTAGTTGTATGTTGTTAGTGAAGTTTAAATGAGATATGCTGTTTAGATCTGTCTCTCTTTCATACTAGATTCAGTCTTGTTAAAATGAATGATGCAAAACCTGCTTTCGAATGTAAATGATCATCATGACAAGCAGGAAGCATAAAAAATGTTGCTTGTGGGCTTGATGACTTTCAGTTTGCAGATTTGTTTCGAACTTGTTAAACAAGATAAAAGATCTGACACACTTCAGGTGTGAAAACTGATCTGACACAACACGTGGTTTTATTGGGTTTCAGTTACAGTATGTTTTACAGGTATAATGGGTTGTAATTTTAACATGCTGTCAGTATGAACCAGAACTTACGCTGCTTTAGTCTGGGTCGGTGTGTATTGTTTTGTGCTGGATCACGTTTCTCAGTCCTTTGCTTCGGGTCTCGCAGGTTTAGCGAGTTTTGATGAGTTTGATCTCTGCTCTACTTGACCTTTTTTAATTTCTGATGTGACGAACGAGCCAGAAATAAAAAACATTTAATTTTACTGCAAATTAACTCATCTTTAATAGTCTTTTCATTCATTTGAGCGAAACATTGCATAAATGACAAATGCAAAGTTTGCTTGTGTAACGACAGGGCCAACTTTGAATACAAGTTAATGATCATTTAGAGAAAAGCAAATAAGAAATTATTTAAAACAGTCAAACTTGAAGAGATCTCGAATGCATCATAATGTCTTTTTATGCATTTTCTTTTGTATATTTTTAACATTTTCACTTCCTTTACTGTCATTAGATGTTTGTTTTGGATTCTCTCCTTGAAACGTGTAAATGTAAACATTAGCATGTTCAAAAATGAATGTCAAACTGGTTGTAGTCCGAATTTAAATCTCAGAGAGCATCCAGAAACAGTAAAACTTTGTGAACTCATATCTAATCTTTCTGTGAGCAGTGAATCATTATATTGCAGAAACAGAAATGATTAGTTCACCTCCTGATTCCCTACTGCACCTTCTGGTTCGAGACTTTCAATAGTTTGCCATGTGACAGATGCAAAATGAACAAAATATTTATGACCATCCAATCACTGTAACCATGGGGGGTTTTCTTTTGTTTGTTTGTTTTTTGAAAAAAGCCATTTTTATTATTCATATAATTGAATTACAAATGCAAAAAAAAAACTTCTTGGTTCAATAGAATTTAGTTGTTATATTTTATTTTTGAATTAAAACTAAGCCATTTTTCATTTTATTGCATTTTATTTCATTGCATTAGATTTTATTTTATTTATTTATAACAGTATATTGTAATTTTGATGATGCATTGAAACCAAGCAGAAATTATTTATTTTATTTTATTTTTTAGTTATTTCTTAGATTTTATTAAAAAAAAAAGATTATTTATTTATATTATAATAATAAAATGTTCAATAAGAAATGCCATATTTTCCAGAATGTAAGTCACGTTTTTTATCATCTGAAACATGCTGCAACTTATATTCCAAAGTGGCTTCTATAAAGCACTTTCTGTCAAACACGCACAAACATTTTTGTGCCGAATGATAGTTACATGAGTACAACTTTGTTTGTATAGAGAATTTCCCACATGCTTGTAGCTTCGATTTCACGTAAATCAGAGTCACGGTTTATTTTGAGTTGTAGGTTTGTTTTATACTTGTATTTTTGTATTTTCATCAACACGGGTTTTAGTTAACAAAGGAACTCACTTTCAGACATCTTTTCTCCTTTTTGTTTGTTAAAACTAATAAATACAAATTAATAAATAAATAAAAAAATAAAACCAATAAAAATGACAGAAACTTTAAAATTAAGGTGAAAGCAGAAAATAGAAAAAATTAAAATAAATAATGAATAAATACTATATAAACATTTAACAAAAAACTAAAACTAATAAAAATGACAAAAAACAAACTAAAATTAAAGTGAAAACAGAAAATATCAAAATAAAATTTTAATTTAAAGGGATCATCTTGTATGCAGAAGATTTTGATGCACTACATAGTCAAATTTTGCAGACTCCATCTGTCTTAAAGTTACAGAACATTCTTTTAATTCATTCCAAGGTTGTAAGGGTAAATTATGGCTGTTTTGGTGCAAGAAACCTTGATTAAAAGTGGACTGCTGGGAAAAAAAGATACATTCCAGCCCTCTACGGACACCTTGGCAATTGAATCGCCATTGGCTAGTACATTTTGTTTACTCGCCAGACTGAAATACTATACAGGGACGATAATAGGTGAGCACCAGCCAATGAGATTGTCGTTTGCGCATTAGTTCCGCCTACTACCGAAAAACCCGGCAGTTCTTAAAAGCTGAAGAATTCCAAAGAAACTCCGTTATTTTTACAGGAAAATACAACAAAGTATATCGTTTACATGTAGCGCATCAATTCTGCATGTTATGTAAGATTCTCGCTCGCTCTCGCTCTTTGCGCGTGTGAGAGTAAGCGACGGCGAGTCGTGCGCTTCACACTAGAGTTTATGTTACACCAAATACACAAACACAGGTGAGCTGCGCATCCATTCAAATGAACTGAAAAATATCACAGATCGCTTGACGGAGAGAGAAACTCTGAAGCGCTCAGTCAGAGTGTTCTCTGAGTGAAAATATATCTGTGCAAATCATAGCCTCCAACTCACACACTGACGAGTAAAATCTGAGAATTTATTAGCCGTTGGCTAATATTAGACATCATTTAGTCGCCCAGAGTGAAGATTTAGTCGCATATGCGAGTGATTTACTCGCAATGTAGAAGGTTGCATTCGGTACATTCTGGGCCCTTTCATCCCTCTTTTTATTTTTTTTTTCCTCGTCTCTCCAGCTAACTCTCTTCCCATGCCACTTCAAGGAGCAAAGATGTGGAAAAAGCGAGAACATGTGAAGTCAATGAGTTATTTAGATCACAGCTGGTATGAGGGCTTCATTTCTGTAGCGGTGAGATGTTGATATTTGTTATGTGCTAACGAGCGGAATTAATTGGTGTGTGTTGAACACGCACTGAACGCAGGTAACATGTTCACACTATCGGGCTTCACGCAGTTTTCTCGTCTCTCCATGCGTGCCACCCTGGGCTCTGAATAATTCACAGCCTCTTCTGGGTGCTCATTGTTGGCCGTTTGAGGGGTCCATGACGGGCACGGGGCCAGCGTCAAGGTCAGATCACCTCATTATAGCTGAGGAATTCCCATGCTGCTATTTTGCCCACAGTTGCTGTGAGCTCTTTTGTGTATTTTTATATAATGGCGCTCTAGGGATGTGCTGTATGTGCACGGTCTTATCAGGGTGTGAGTACATCACTCTAATCTTATCACACTGTAGATATTTGTGCCTCAAAGTCTACTAAAAATTGTTTGTATATTAATAAATAGCCAAGTGGTAATGGCTATTTTTTTTGATAATGTAGTCAATTAATTAAAATAAAGTGCTTAGTTTTTTTCTTATTTATTTTTTTTAATGATCCATTGAAACTAAACTGAATTAATTAATTTATTATATTGTAATTTTGATAATGCAGTGCAGCGAAGCAATTTTTTATTTATTATGCTTATTTTAGTTATTTAATATTATTTTAGTTTTAGTTATTTATTATTTGTTTTTTTATTTTTGATAAACAAGTGAAAATAAGGCAAAGTTGTTTTTTATTTTATTTTTATTTATTTTATTTTATGTAATTTTTTTGATGATCCAGGGAAACTAAACTTTATTTATTTTATTTTATTTAGGTTTTGCTGTGAAACTAAGCAAAGTTATTTATTTTTTATTTGTTTGTTTATTTTGGTTATTGTATTTTTTTATAAACAATTGAAACTAAGCTGAGGTTTTTTTATTTTATTTTATTTTATTTTTTGTAATTGTTTTGATGATTTGTGTATTAACTTTTTCATAAACTAAGCAGAAGTTATCTATTTATATATATAAAAAACACTTCAAAATGATGTCCTTCTGATGCATGTGCATGTAGACAAATTAATTAATTAATTTATTTATTTATGATAAGTAAACTAAGCCAAAGAAGCTATTTGTTTTATTTTATTTTATGTAATATTTAATGATCCAGTTGATCACACATAAATCAGAAGTTATTTATTTATTTAATAATTATATTGTATATTGTAATTTTATTGTAATTTTGTTTATATATATATATTATATTGTAATATTGTAATTATATTATTTTGTAATTTTTTTATATTGAAACTAAGCAGAAATGATTTATTTTTATATTTAATATTTTTATATTAAATCTATTTATTTTTAGTATTTGTTTCTTTTAGTTATTTATTATATTTTTCGATAAACAAGTAAAACTAAACCAAGTTATTTATTTTATTTTATTTACTATTTTATTTTATGATTTATTTTTTTAATTTTTTTTAAATGTTAATATGCAGAATGTAACAAAACACAGGTTTCTACTTTTAACAACACACTGAAAAAACACTTCAAAATGAAACCTTCTGATGCATGTGCATGTAGACAAATGAATACAAAACAGTTATGTTGATTACATAATAAATAGTGAAAACACTAGGCTGCTTTTGAATGGTTGTCAGTGGAGAAACAGGCTTATTTCCTCCATTAATGCTGTAGCTACTGTACAATGTTAACCAGCTGAAGGTTGACCTCTAGATTCAGCTGGAGAAACGGAAGGCCGGATCCATTATAGACAGATTCATTACTCTCCGCTAGGGCCTTTCAGAGGCTTTAATTGAGCTCGTCTCCAGGGCCTGTTGTCTGCTGACTGTTGTCGTATCACACAGATCTGATACGTAGATAACTGTAATGACTAACTTCAGTTGAAATGAAGATGACGTCAGTCATTAAATAAACCTCAGATGAATCACTGTTCCATATAGGCTACAGATTTCCTATTTGTCACCGATGGACCGGTCAGAGTGATTCAATAGTCGCCTGATGCGTGCAGGAGCTTTTGTGTGTGTTTCTCCGAGAAATTGTGCATGTGTCCTTTAACAAGAAAACATTCAGCTCTAACAAACGTGCTCTAAATACCTGCAGCATACCGCTTTAGTTAGGAAAAGCCTTGGTGATAATAGCCTTAAAAAGCTTAGGACAAACCGGAGATGATAGAATGGAAGGCAGTCATTTGCTTAAAGGGGTCATATGATGCGATTTCAAGTTTTCCTTTCTCTTTGGAGTGTTACAAGCTGATTGTGCATAGATAAGATCCCTGAAGTTGCAAAGACTAAAGTCTCAAAACCAAAGAGATATTCTTTATCAAAGTTAAGACTCTGCAATAATGATCTTTAAAAAAGCATCATATGACCCCTTTAAAGGTTTCGGCTCTCAGGTAAGCAGTTTAACTGGCATTAGGACTGATTTTTGTTGTTGTTGTTGTTTTTTTCACAACTGCGCACAATTGATTGTGACCCTGTATTGAAGATTTGACACTTTTGACATCATTCTGCAACTCTAAGGTTCACACATCTCACACGTCAGCAAAGCATCAGCGCAGCTGCAACAGCAGGATCACACCGAGTTCTCACATCGTTTCTGCTGCGACTCTACACGCATGAGCATTTCATTTGGTGATTGCCATAAATTACCTGTTGAAAATTGTCATACATGAAAGGTGCCAAATTTGTCCTGTTTAAATGAATGTAAATATTAATCCAAATATTAATTAATGTACAGAGAATGGAAGCCAGACCCCAAAATGAGACTAAAAATTGCATTAATCATCAGATTTAGTGAACATAAAGTTTTTGTCTTTTGCTTCCACCAGTTAACTTTAATTGTATTTTATTTTATTTTATTTTGCTACGTTAACATGCAGAAAAATCAGGATCAACTGTGTTATATTATATTTTATATTATTTCATAATTTATATTATATTTGTCTGCTACATCAACATGCAGAAATATTAGGATCAACTGTATTATATATTATATTATATTATATTATTAGTTATACACTGGCAGCAAAAAAATATAAATTTTACATTTTGTCCATTTAATGGACAAATTTGTCTAGAGAGGAGCATTTTGATAAATATATGCACTAAATTACATATTCATTATATTTTTACGATCATCTGCAAGCTGACATCAACATAAAACAGGAACAAAAACTTTATTGACTTAAATTTTACTTAATTTGTGATATAAAAATGCAAAGAAAAATAAAATATATTAAATTTCTTGTTATTAACATAATGAACTAAACATTACATTACGTCAAGGTTTCATGGGAGTTCATGAGTTTAATGAAAAGCTAATAATTAAATCATAAAAATGTCAAATTAAAATATATAATTTTAAAATGACAACAATTTAAATAAAACACTTACTAAACATTTTTTTATAATTTGTTTACCTGCATATCATGTGACCATTAACCAACGTCAGAGAACCGCGAACATGCAAATGTGCTACTTAATCATTAACGTATTACCTTAAAATCTCAGGGGGGACTCCAAATAAATATATTAAGAGAAAGAGATTTGGCTGACAAAAAAAAGTTTGAGAATCCCTGCATTACATGTAAATAAGAAATAACGTGAATTTGTGCATTTTAATGTGTTTGAAAAGAAAAAAAGCCTTCCAAAGACACAGTAATACATGGTTAAATAACCTACTGAGTGATAATTCAAATAAATGTTATTGTGTTCATCAGTAGTTCATCAGATTACTTAATCCAGATTACATGTAATCAGTTACTACCCAGCTCTGTGAAACTTTCTGAAACTTATACGAACCCTTGGCACAGAAATACTCTGTCATACATCCAACTTGTTTTTTGACACTTTGGCCATGTTTAGCATGATAATCCAACTATTTAACAGTGTAAATAAGTCAGAATGCATGAAATAGCATTAGACCTCCCCTTTAATTTTGTAGTTTTGGCTAAAATATAACTTTTGGTTCAAATTTGAAAATTTTGGCTTCGGTGTTTCTGGTAAAAAAAAAATAATAATTTCAGAGCATCACTAATTACTAGTGATGCACGATACTGGATTTTTGCCGATATCCGATATGCCGATATTTTTCGACTCATTTTGGCCGATAGCCGATGGCGATACCGATATATTTCCTTTTGTTTGGAAACAACACCAAGTCTCTCCTGTACAGAGATTATAAACAAATTATTTTCCATTTTGTTTAGTTTTTAACAAAAAACTTATTTTGTGAGAATTAAATTAACAGTGAAGTTCTTTTATAATGAGAGTACACTGAAAGCTTTGAAAATAACTATAAATCAATCCTTAACATTTGATTTTAATATTTAGCTTTTGTAGATGGTCTAAAGCAAAAGAGTTCTGAAAATCTTTTAGAGCTCCTTGTATTTAAGTTTTCATAATCTGTTTGAAAAAAAAAACATTACACATTAATAAATAAATCTGTATAGTGTCTTCTTTGTGATTTTTATTCATGTAAGCTATACCTTCTGAACTTTAAATCAAACCATACTTGTGATTTTATGACATCAATTACTGCTTTATTTAATCAGAAACACAATCTTTGTTATTTGTATATTTTACTTTCATTTTATTAGAAGTAGGTCAACAGCGCCCCCTAAGTAAATAAAAGGCCTTACCGGACGGGCATTAGGACCCGGGGGAGGCTGTTGCTGCTACTGCTGCACGCGCTAGTAACTGTTGACTCTATCGCACACCGGACACGTCATTCTGTACTCGCATTCTCAGATTAAATGCTCAAAACAGTGAATCTAATCATCATTCAGGAAAAAGTTTGCTTCAACGCGACGCAAAAAAGTTTGCTGACGTGATCTTATCGCTAGCACACCCTGTGCACATGTGAGTGCACGAGATATCGGCATAATTTTTATATCGGGCCGATGCAGATATTTGCATTTTAAGCCATTATCGGCCAATTTCGATAACGTTCCGATTAGGGCTGCACGATTAATCGAAATTAAATCGCAAAGGCGATAAATCGCGACTTGGCAGATGCTTCGATTGTTCAGTGAAGCACAGTTCTGTGATCAGCAGTAAATCTCCCTCTGAAGGCCAGAGGGCGCTCTCGCTCTGAAACTCCAAATACGCATCGCAGAAGAAACCCAGGAAATCCCTATAGCTGTTGCTGAATAAACAGAAGATTTAACTGTTTTCATTAATTCAACGTGACTAATAAACACACGACTATGACAATATATGGTTTATCTGAGTTCATCTTATTATAATTTTTATTATAATAAAGTATATAATAATGCAATTCTAATCGACATAGCCTTTATCACTGCTTAGAATACTATGAAATAGGTTGCGTGCCTTATTCTGTATAAGCCCGATCATCTCACAGAAGGATTTACTTCAAACACTTGAATGACGTTATGAAGTGAGTTTGGAGTAAAAACATGTTATTAAATGTGGTATTTTCACGTGCTTTCAGATGGAGCAGCATTTACTAGACAGAACCGTAGTTCATTGACAAGCTACGCAAACAGCTTTCATAATCGCAGAATGATTTCTTCGATTTCATCAGAACCGGCTTTACTGACAAGATGCGCATGACAATTGCATTCGATTAATTGTGCAGCCCTAGTTCCGATAATATCGTGCATCCCTACTAATTCTATTAATTACCAATGAATGCAGTGCCCTGTCTTCATCCATCAATGCTCCTCTTTATTTGTAGGGTTCCACCTGATCCCTCGCGTGTCCTCCATCGTGCCGGAGAGCTGTCTGCTGATCGTGGTGGGCCTGCTGGTCGGCGGTCTCATTAAGCTGGTAGGCGAGGACCCTCCGGTGCTGGAGTCCAAGATCTTCTTCTTCTACCTGCTGCCTCCCATCATCCTCGACGCCGGCTACTTCATGCCCATACGGCAATTCACTGAGAACCTGGGCACTATTCTCATGTTCGCAGTGGTGGGAACGCTCTGGAATTCCTTCTTCGTCGGTGGTCTGCTGTACGGGGTTTGCCAGCTCGAGGGCCATAAGCTGGCGTACGTGGACCTCCTGTCGTGCCTGCTGTTTGGCTCCATCATCTCAGCCGTAGACCCCGTGGCTGTTCTGGCTGTGTTCGAGGAGATCCACATTAACGAGCTGCTCCACATCCTGGTGTTCGGAGAGTCGTTACTTAATGACGCCGTCACTGTGGTGAGTATGTTGAATGGCTGTAGTCAGTGGTTAAATATTAGGGGGAAAAAACGGATATTAAAAATATACTGTCTTTATGTTGTTTCCACATTCATTTTAAGATTGAATGTGAAATTCTTGCAATATAAAAGTATATTTAAAAACCTTAATCATGATTAAATTCAGAACAAATGTGCGATTAATGAATTATTTTTAATCGATTGACAGCACTAATATGGGTGTGTGTGTATGTATGTGTATATATATATATATATATATATATATATGTATATATATATATATATATACAAATTCATTGATTTTAATATATAGATATACATACAGTCAAACCAAAAATTATTCAGAAACCAGATAAAAAATTTTATATATATTTTTTGTATATATTTATTTTTTATCTTATATAAATGTGTATATGTATATATACATATAATATCTTAAAAATAAATACATATATACAAAAATACACATAGACAGAGAGAAATGTATTTTGATATATATACAGTTTGCAAATAAGCAATATATATAATTTATTCTAATTAATGTATTATTATTATTAAGATAGATGGATAGATTTAATGTGCAATCTTATTTTAATTAATAAAATTATTATTTTATATTTGTTATTGGCAGTATGTCATTTTTTGAGCACCGTGCCTCTAGATCTCAGCATCAGCTGTAGATTGCTATCGATCAGCCGCTGGTCTCGGTATAATCTATGGGATTGTTCCGGTCCTGCTGTCCCTGGGAGAATTCACCGCACACTTGTTCACTCTCACAGCTCAGTTTATCAGCTGATTGAGTCTTGTGAAGAGGCGTCTCGTTTCCATTACCTCAACTGTTTTTCCTCGACTGCTTGACCTCATTCTTTCAGTGAGCTTCTGTCTCGAGTGGTCAGTGAAACAAATCACACTGATGATGAGGTGATCAATGAAAGAAGTCAAACACGATATCAAGTGTTCGGTGAAGTCCTCCTCCGCTAATCTGAGGAGTGTTTGTGGTCCCGCTTTGCACGTCTCCGCTGGGAAGCGGTAAATTATTGTTTATTGAGTTTTTTGCACAAGGACAGAAGGCTCTGATAATATTGAATGACTGTACTTCATAAAGTCTAATGCTGTGTATCTCAGCATAAGAGATGAATTACTAAATCTGGATGTTTACAGATATTCGCAAGAATCCTTGTGATACAGTCATTGCTAAAGTGTTGAACTAACTTGCTAACCAACTAGCTATATGTTTATATAACTAAATAAATAAATAATGAATTAATTTATATAATCTAAATCATATAAATGTAATATAATATTTTCATGTATATGTGTGTGTGTATATATATAATACTGTATGTATGTATGTATGTGAGTGAATTCAGTAATTTAAAGAAACATATCATTATAATAATTAAATTACATATATTGCTTGTGCATATATATATACTGTATATAGTTTATTCTGATATACTGCACATTAATTAAAAATAAATATCATAAATATATCACAAATATAAATAAAATCATGTTGTTTATATATATATATATATATATATATATAATTTAATTTGATATACAGTGGTGTGAAAAAGTGTTGGCCCCCTTCCTGTTTTTTTAATTTTTTGCATATTTCTCACACTTAAAAGATTCAGATCATCAAACAAATTGTAACCAAAATAAAACAAATAAATGTTAATATTAACTAAAAATAGTAATAATATTTTTAAAATTAATGAAAATTGTTAATTAAAAGTTTTAAATGAAAAACTGTTCATTTTAATACCGTGGTAGTACTATATGTTTTGTTAAGCTGCCCGTGGCTCTAATGCTGTGGGTTGTGTTCATTTCTGATGCTGTAGGTGCTGTATCATCTCTTTGAGGAGTACAGCAGTGTGGGCTTGATCACTGTGACGGATGTGTTTCTGGGTATCGTGTGTTTTCTGGTGGTGTCGTTGGGCGGTATCGTGGTGGGCGCCATCTACGGCATCCTGGCGGCCTTCACGTCCCGCTTCACCTCGCACACGCGCGTCATCGAGCCTCTGTTCGTCTTCGTCTACAGCTACATGGCTTACCTGTCGGCGGAGGTGTTTCATCTGTCCGGCATCATGGCGTAAGTCACCGCTTCATTTACTAGCAGTGTCATTTCACTATCATTGAGATTCTATTACAGTTTTTTCTTAATATTTTGAATGAGTTTTTATTTTTAGATTTTAAAAATAAAATTAAAAATAAATTAATTTTTATTTTTTTAGTGTCTTAATTTTTTTACTTTTAGTTATTTTAGTACATCTAGTACATTTAGTACTTTTCAGATAAGATTTGTTTTATTTCAAGTAATGCAAATTATTTTGTTTCATTGAGTTGAAGTTTTAGCAGTTTTTTGTCATATTTATTGTTTTTTTTATGTTTATATAGGTACATTTTTATTTTATTTTGAGTTGTTTTAGTGCATCAAGTAAACTTAATGAAAATAGAAAATGCTGCTGAAATAAAGTTGAAGTTTTGTTTTGATATTTTTTTATTTAAATATATTTTATTTCAAGTAATGGAAGTGTTTTTTATGGCTTTAGTTTAATTTGAATTTGAGTTCAAGATTTAGTCATTTTTGTTATTTTTATTAGTTTTCTTTTAAATATGACTATATAGTTTTTATGAATTTTTATTTCACTTTTAGTTTTAGTTATTTTGGTCAAGTAAACTACATGAAAATTGTAAAAGCTGCCTTGGCAACTAGTTGAAATAAAATGTTTTATTTTAGTTTTTTTTTGTTGTTGTTTTATTTCAGTCAAAATAAATTTTATTTCAATTAACACAATTTTTTAATGGTTTTAGTTAACTATAATAACCCTGTATGCTAAAGGGAGTTATTACATTTTGCTAAAACATTTTTATTTGGAATAACATGCACCAATAAATTGTGCACAAAAAGATGCAACATGCTAAATAATTAATTAGTTAATTATATTTAAATTGATTACATTTTAAAAGATTGATTAAATTGTTAAAGTTTAATGAATTCATTTCATTGGACAATCTTGATGATAAATTTGTATTAAATAACAAAACACAGAATGAAAATGGAAAAAAGATTTTAGAATTTTTTTAATATCTTCAGAAAAATTAAAAAATATGTTTTCATTTGATTTTTTCTGGATTCTGTGAAATTTTGTTGACACATTTTTTTTATTTGGAATAACAGTGAGTCATGCACAAAAAGACCAGGAGCATGCATTAATGTTGAATTTATTTTACATTAAATTACGTTGTAAGTTTATGGGGCTTTGTTTATTTTGAAAATGTTTGCTGAGAACTCTCCAAAATTGCACAAGAGCTTTTTCTGTTTCTGACTTAATGATAAAATCAATAAACAGGGCCAGATGAAGCAGATCAGGGCTGTTTTTTCTCAGATTTGAAAGCATCCAGTGATTTAACAGCTTGTCGCCGACACTTGATCTATCGTCTAAAGGCGCTTGGAGTCGCTGCTCATGAGTAACAGGCTGCCAGAGCTCGGTCAATACTTCGGTACAGAAGACGGCTCTGGGTTATGATCTGGTGACGCTCGAGTGGATGATAAAAAGAGTCTGAAGCTCTGACAGGCCTGGAGATGAAGCAGTGATTCACAATGTGTCTCAAGGTCCGCCAAACTGATCCACCCATTACAACGAACGATTATAACTGGGCAGTTTTGACTAGGGCTGGGCGGTGTACTATTGTTCAAAGATTCGCTTGTTTGTTTTTGAAAGAGATTCAGTTGATTAAAAGTGACAGTAAAGACATTTATAATGTTACAAAAGATTTCTGTTTCAAATAAGTGCTGTTCTTTTGAACTTTGTTCATCAAAGAATCCTGAAAAATAAAATGTATCACAGTTTCCACAAAAATATGAAGCAGCACAACTGTTTTCAACACTGATAATAAAAAGCCCCTTATTTGACAAAAGAATTAAGTAATTGTTATATTTTTCATTTGTAAAAAAAAAAAAAAAAATAAGGTAAAAATAAGGTTTTATGCATTAATTTAATTAGAAACCATTGTAGTATTTATTTTTTAAGTTGTGCAGCACCTTGTCTGACAAAAAAATTGTTTTGTTGTAAATTTGTAATATTTTCAGTTGATTTTGAAAGACTGATTAAATTGTTAAAGTTTTATTTAGTTATTTCATTAGAAACCCTTATTTGATGATAAATTTGTAGTAAATCATAAAGCAAATAATCCAGAAAAAATACAATGGAAAACACAGAACTTGAAAAAATAAAATAAAACATTCTGAATATTGTTTTCAACATCAGAAATGTTTCTTGAGCAGCAAATCAGCATATTAGAATGATTTCTGAAGATCATGTGACACTGAAGACTGGAGTAATGATGCTAAAAATTCAGATTTGCGTCACAGGAATAAATGACATTTTAACAGATATTCACATGCAAAACAGTTATTTTAAATTGTAATAATATTTCACAGT
>NW_015554362.1:2835746-2839721 GCF_001515605.1 Sinocyclocheilus anshuiensis
CCCTGTTGGTTACAGTTTACTTCCTTTTTAATTATATTTTTATTAAATATTTATTTATTTGTGGAAAATACTTTGTCATCTAAAGTATAAGTATGTTTATGCAACATGCTAAATTAATCAATTAGTTAATTATATTTCATTTGATTACATTTTAAAAGATTGATTAAATTGTTAAAGTTTAATGAATTCATTTCATTGGACAATCTTGATGATAAATTTGTATTAAATAACAAAACACAGAATGAAAATGGAAAAAAGATTTTAGAATTTTTTTAATATCTTCAGAAAAATTAAAAAATATGTTTTCATTTGATTTTTTCTGGATTCTGTGAAATTTTGTTGACACATTTTTTTTATTTGGAATAACAGTGAGTCATGCACAAAAAGACCAGGAGCATGCATTAATGTTGAATTTATTTTACATTAAATTACGTTGTAAGTTTATGGGGCTTTGTTTATTTTGAAAATGTTTGCTGAGAACTCTCCAAAATTGCACAAGAGCTTTTTCTGTTTCTGACTTAATGATAAAATCAATAAACAGGGCCAGATGAAGCAGATCAGGGCTGTTTTTTCTCAGATTTGAAAGCATCCAGTGATTTAACAGCTTGTCGCCGACACTTGATCTATCGTCTAAAGGCGCTTGGAGTCGCTGCTCATGAGTAACAGGCTGCCAGAGCTCGGTCAATACTTCGGTACAGAAGACGGCTCTGGGTTATGATCTGGTGACGCTCGAGTGGATGATAAAAAGAGTCTGAAGCTCTGACAGGCCTGGAGATGAAGCAGTGATTCACAATGTGTCTCAAGGTCTGCAGAACTGATCCACCCATTACAACAAGCGATTAAAAATGGACAGGCTGGGCGGTGTAATATTGTTTAAAGATTTGTTTGTTTCTTTTTGAAAGAAATTAAAGGCAGTAAGGATGCATTAAATTGATTTAAAGTGTCAGTAAATACATTTATAATGTTATAAAATAGTTTCATATAAATGCTGTTCTTTTGAACTTTATATTTATCAAAGAATCCTGAAAAAAAATGCATCAAAGTTTTCTCAAAAATATGAAGCAGCACGACTGTTTTCAACATTGATAATAAAAGCCCCTTATTTGACAAAAAATAAAATGCTTGGTTTTAATTGTTATATTTGTTTACTTTTAAAATATTTAATAAATTGTTAAAAAAAAGTTTTTAAAAAGTTTTATGTTTTAATTTAATTAGAAACCGTTGCAGTATTATTGTTTTTTAAAGTTGTGCAGCACCTTGCCTGAAAATGTTTTGTTGTAAATTTGTAATATTTTCAGTTGATTTTGAAAGACTGATTAAATTGTTAAAGTTTTATTTAGTTATTTCATTAGAAACCCTTATTTGATGATAAATTTGTAGTAAATCATAAAGCAAATAATCCAGAAAAAATACAATGGAAAACACAGAACTTGAAAAAATAAAATAAAACATTCTGAATATTGTTTTCAACATCAGAAATGTTTCTTGAGCAGCAAATCAGCATATTAGAATGATTTCTGAAGATCATGTGACACTGAAGACTGGAGTAATGATGCTAAAAATTCAGATTTGCGTCACAGGAATAAATGACATTTTAACAGATATTCACATACAAAACAGTTATTTTAAATTGTAATAATATTTCACAGTATTGCTGATTTTAATCTATTTTTGATCAAATAAATGCAGCCTTTGGTGAGCAGAAGAGATTTTCTTTTTTTATTAGTGCATGCATTTGCTTTTATTTTACCCTTTTATTAAAAAAAACCAAAACAACAGTACATGGACACATCACAGTCTCGAATGCTTACTGCTCTATAAAACAGCACATTTCTTTTTCTTGAGCTGTGAAATAGCCTATTATGCAAAGCATTGCTCCTGAAGGCACGGCTCACTGCGGTCACAGGAAGTGTTGCCACAGATGCCCTTTTAAAAGAGGAACAAATGAGAACAGGAGGAGCCCAGGAGTTAAAATGATCAACCCTGATAATGTTCCCAAAGGTGGAACGGAGTCAGTTGGGTTCACACGACCTGCCTCTCTTCACTTTCTGTCACAATGAGTCACACGTTTACTCAGGAGGAGACAGTTAGCCGTTGAATCACACTCCCATAATCCTGCACTGCCTCCACTTTCAGACAGAAGCCAGTCACAAGTTCAGCTAATTTGTCAAGACCCTGTAGGTGGAATTAGTTCCTCACACGTCGAGCTAAATGAGGCTGATCGAAATGTTCACTTTCAAGGACGTATGCTAATACTTTTTGATGATTTATTGAAAGTAATGCAAATTGTCGGCGTGGTGCGATATGCAAGGAGGGCTTGTCGAAATTCAGCCCTTGGACCCAACTGACTGTAGAGCGAATTATGACAGAAATATATTACTAATGTATAGTAAAATGTACTTGTCAAATTAGTTAATAATAATAAGAATAATACCATTTATTGAAACATGATATTGTATTATTGTTATTTTATTATTATTTTAAGGAATATCATAAAAACCAAATATTTTTTCATGTATATTTTAATACAAGTTGTGCAGCACCTTATTTGACAATAATAATAAATAAATATGCAATGTTATATTGTATTGTTAAATTGTTATATTTTTATTTGATTACTTTTTAAAAGATTAGTTACATTTTTTAAATGTTATGAATTCATTTAATTAGACACCATTGTGTTATTATTATTATTATTATTATTACTTCGAGAAGTAATTATTATTATTATTATTATTATTATTCTTTTTAAAGAAATGTCATACAACCAAAGTATTTTTTATCCATGTTTTAATTTATATAGAATACAAGTTCAATTGTGTAGCACCTTATTTGACAAAAAAAAAATGCAATGTTTAGCTGTAAATTAATTGTTATATTTTCTTTTGCGATTCCAAGATTTATTAAATTGTTAGTTTTAAGAATTAATTTTATTAGGAACCATGTATTATTATTATTATTATTATTATTATTATTATAAGAAGTACTTATTGTCGTTGTTGTTATTTTTCTAAGGAATATCATGCAATCAAAATATTTTTCATTATGAAGTCATTCCATATTTGATGATAAATGTGTAGTAAATCAAAAAACACAATCTACAAAAAATAAAATGGAAAACAGAATTTGTGGTAAACGTGGAGTTTACTTTCAAACAAAGTTATGATTACATTGATTCTCTAGGTCTAACAAACGCGTGCAATGCATTTCATTCCCCATTGAAGGTATGAAATGAATATTGTGATAAATCTTGATATCAGATGATATGGAGAAATGATTGTCAGGTCAGTAATGTAGGTGAATCTTCTGTCTCCAGGCTAATCGCATGTGGTGCCGTCATGCGTCCCTACGTGGAGGCCAACATTTCCCATAAATCCCACACCACCATCAAGTACTTCCTGAAGATGTGGAGCAGTGTGAGCGACACGCTCATCTTCATCTTCCTGGGAGTGTCGACGGTGGCCGGGCCACACCAATGGAACTGGACCTTTGTGGTCGCAACCCTCATTTTCTGCCTGGTGGCGCGTGTTCTGGGTGAGTGAAGTTTAGCCGGAAGTATTCACTAGATTTCACTAGAAGTATAACTCAGTAAGTCTCACTCCTGTATCTGGGGTGTGAGTGCGATTGTGTGTATTTGCGTCATAAGTTCAGGGAAGGTCCATCATCTCTAAGTAGTTCCTTGTGATATGATACACAGTTTATATATATGTGTATAGAGAGAGAGAGAGAGAGAGAGAGAGAGAATTATGACAGCATAAGCTGTATATATGTATATATACAACTACATATATACAGCTATGGGGGGAAAAAATTAAAGAGACCACTTGAAAGTTCTCCATTTCTCTGTTTTATATATAAAAATAAATGAATAAACTTTTTTTTTTGTATATGTTTATATATATATATATATATATGAATATAAACATGGCATAATTTTTGTTTATATACAGTATATATTTAAATGTAAAATAAAAA
>NW_015554362.1:2839829-2847731 GCF_001515605.1 Sinocyclocheilus anshuiensis
TATTGTATATGGGTTCAGAGAAGGTAAAAAACGAAATTATATAAAAAAATTAAACTAATACTAAGATTACTAAAATTAAAATGTGAAATATTTGCTAAAATATAATAAAAAATATAATAAAATTATACAAATATATTATATAAAAATAAATTAAATTACAAATATGTTATATAAAAATATAATACAATTTTAAAATAAATATACTGTATACACTTTTAATTGTGTATTTAGTCCATATATATAGATATATGAAGGTCCATCATCTTTAAGTAGTTCTGAACTAATTGTGATAAACTGTGCTTTGATTTTAATTAATTTTGCTTCTTTTTTTAGAGACTTCTGTTCACCTAATTAAAGAAGTGGTTCTATTCTATCAATGCCCTGAGGTTGTGAACGGTGGCACATTTTTCAACGCTTGTGTTTAATTAAATGTTTTATTTTATCCAAAGGTGTCGTTGGCTTGACCTTCGTGATCAACAAGTTCCGTATCGTGAAGCTCACCTCTAAAGACCAGTTTATCATAGCTTACGGTGGACTGAGAGGAGCCATCGCCTTCTCCCTGGTCTACCTGCTGAATCCCGAACACTTCCCCATGAGAAACATGTTCCTCACCGCCATCATCACTGTCATCTTCTTCACGGTGTTTGTGCAGGTCAGTGTCCGGCAGTACGACCGCTTCTCACATTCAGCACATGGAGGATATCAGTTTAGATACATTCCTAGTCCTATAGGGCCTTTTCTATATGTTCTGCATTGATTATAGTTGTGTGTTTCTTTGAGATCTGATACACATTGTTTTTATATGTTTTATGTTTTTATAAAAATATTTTTATGTCTAAAAATTTTAAAATATTTTATATATGTATATAATATTTTATTTGTAGTTTCAATAAATAATATATTAATATATATATATATATATATATAAAAATATATATAATTTTTGTATAAATATACATTAATGTATAACATCAATTAGGATGTTATTTATGTATTATTTATGTCATTTATGTATAACATCAATTAGGATTAGCATGCAAGGATGTGTCAATGTAATATTGTGAGAAAAAGAATGATTAAATTGGCACAACACAAGCTCTGATTAGGCGAAAATTTGCAGAATCCTCCGTAATGAATTTGAAAATGAAAATCAATGAAATGCTGTGGAATGATTTCAAATATGATGAAACAATTATCTTAATGTTAATGTTTAACAAGTGTTTGAAATTCTGCTGAAATTAGTTTAAAAATCATAAATTGAAATCTGTGGAATTTAATTTCCTTTAAGAATTCCCTGCAGGCCTAGCCATTCATTAACCTCGCGTTTGATGCACTGATGTAATGGCCTCAGACTTGTTTATTGAACAGCTTTACGCTCCATCAGGTTTTACTGCATTATCGAACAGGTGTGTTTGTTTATGCCGTTCTCTGCAGACTCTGTTTGCTCTTTGGGAGAGCTGCGGGAGCCCTGATGGCTCTCAGAAATGCATGAGCTGCTGAAAATGGCGAAAGTAGCCCTCTTGGTTTCTGTTTTGAATGATTGATATCGTAACGTGAGTCTTTCTGCTTTGTGCTACAAAAGAGCAGAACCAGCGTAGAGTCTGTGTACAGTACACAGACATGATGAGATCCAGATCTTCACAGGTTTTACTGATGGCGGCTGATGCTTTGGAGTTGTTTTAGTGTGTCTGAGTGGTTTAGGGTTGTGCTAAACTGTTCTGCAGATCTATTGTACATAAATCTCCTCACGAGTGTTCGCAGGGTTTCTGTGGGTCTTCAAAAGCTCTTAAATAGTCTTAATTCACCCTTCCACAATTTAAAGCCTTAACGGGGTCTTAAATCGAAGAAGAAAGTCTTACATTCATAAAGTCAAGGTTGCATGCACTGCAAAAAAAAAATTCTGTCTTGTTTTCCACTACAAATTTCTAAACATCTTTACATCAAAAGACATTTACTTGAGATGCAAATTTACTTTCTTGGAGTGAGTTTATGCTTTATGCTTTGTTTATGATGGTAAAAAAAATTAAAACTAATTGGGGATCTCTTGGAAGTTGTATTTTCATATAACTTTGAAGCGTTGCCAATACAAGACATTCACATTTAGAGACCGTGTTGACGTATTGTGTTCTGCTCCATTTATTCCTTCAATTTGCTGTACTTGATCTGAACAAGTCTTAAATTTACCTTCATAAAACTTGCAGACGGTGTAAATCCTAGAGATGCACCGATTGCAGTTTTCTCGGCTGATTCTGACATCTCTAGTAAATCCCTCCCGTTTGAATGCATCAGCAGGGTTTGCGACTCGAGACCTCACTGTCAGTGCTCGGGTTCTTCCTGACACTGCAGAGGAATGTTTCCTCTCCTCTGTGGAGGCCGCTGAGAGAGTAGTTGTGTGCTGCTGCTGCTGGTTGGTGTCAGGTTTTAAATAGAGCATCTCTGTCCACACATTTGAACAAGGACATAAGGGACAGTCTCACGTTGCGAGGTTTGTGTTACGCTACCTGTGTTTTATGTTTGGGGCCTGTTTGGGATTGTCTGTGTTGTGATGTTAGATCTTTCTGTAGTTATATGTCACATAAAGTGAAGTATTTAGACATTTATGGCACACTTTAAACTCTATGAATTGATTAGATTTAATCAAAATGTCAAACTGAGGCCTTATTTTAGAAGACAAAACCTTTTTAATAATAAGAACGTGTTAAGAAAGTACATGCAGTCAATTATGATTTCATGTTACAGTGTTTTTATTTTTGTTATTTGTTATTTTTATTTTGTTACAGTTATTTATTTTTGCATTTCTTACCTAACAAATCTCTTTGAAAAATGATTTGATGGACAATTGAGCTATCTTCCCTCCTCATTTTTTATTTTATTTTATTTTATTTTATTATGCAGTGGAAAATTATTTATATAATTATAATCATTTATAATATAATATTTTAATTATAATATTAATTATTTATTATGCAGAGTTAAATTTAAAGCATGACTTTCATGCAATTTTAGTTTTAACTCTTTGTGGACAATGCATATATCTGAGAATATCTGTTTTTTAGATGTCTATCTTTTATTTTATTTTATTATGCAGTGGAAAATTAATTGTATAATTATAATCATTTATAATATAATATTTTAATTATAACATTAATTATTTATTATGCAGAGTTGTGACTTTCATGCAATTTTAGTTTTAACTCTTTGTGGACAATGCATATAAGAGAACATCTGTTTTTTTAGATGTTTTTATTTTATTTTATTTTATTGTGCAATGCAGTTCTGTTTAATGCAGTGACTTTCATACAGTCTTGGGTGCATTATTTGGGGTCGCTGCATCGATCTGTGATCTCGCTGCATGGAGTTCGTGCTGTTCACAGGAAGTGGAAGGTGGAGACCGTTTGCAGTGTCAGATGTGATGGTGCATTTGCTATTGCTGCATGCGGCGTAGCTTGATCTCTGCCAGCATCTGACCTTGAGGAAAAGCCCTCTCCACGCAGAACCAACACCAATGTAACAAACGCTGTCACAGTCACAGTGCCACCCCTCATCAGTGCTCAGCATACTGTAGTATGAAAATCATGCGAGGACATGCTATGAATTACAGCTCAGGACAGGAGGTGCCGCCCACTGCGTGTAAATCTAATTGCTCCCTCGTCATGACCTGTAATTCTTTTAGTGGTCAGGAGGTTTCAGCATAGTATTTTATTTATTTGGAATCAGAAAGGGATTTTACAATTCTTGTTCTGATTCTATTTCCATCTCATTCCCATATTCTTGTCTCAGATACACACACACACACACACACACACACACACACAAACCGCGTTACAATGCATAGTTTGATTTGATTTTATGCAGTGCAATGCAATTATATCTAATGCAGTGACAGATCTGTTTTAGAAGTCTTTGAGAAATATTTTGCTGGACAATTGTGCTATTTTATTTTATTTAATTGTTGTTTTATTTTATTTTATTGTGCTATTTTATTTTGTTATATTTTTTATTTTATACTATGTTATGCAATTATATCTAATGCAGTGGCAGATGTGTTTTTAGAATTCTTTGACAAATGCTTTGTTTGACAATAGTGCTATTTTATTAATTTTTTAATTTTGTATTATTTTATTATTTTAATAGTGCTATTTTATTTTATTATGCAGAGGAATGCCGTTTCTAATGCAGTGACTTTCATGCCATTTTAGGTTTACCTATTTGGGGCCACTGTCAGATGTCATTGATAAGTGGTTTGCCTAACATTTTACTTATCATTGTGCCTTCCTTTTTTATTTTAATGCATTTTTTTTTGAATGACTACAGCTCTATTGTTTGCATTTAAATAGGACCATCTGTGAGCAGTCATCAATTTCCGCTCTTCTCTCTTTGTTTTGGCAGGGCATGACCATTCGACCTCTGGTGGACCTCCTGGCGGTGAAGAAGAAACAGGAAACAAAGCGATCTATTAATGAGGAGATTCACACACAGGTTCTGCTCCTCTCTGAGTTTCTCCCATCTGTGATTCAGGAATATTTAAGTGAAGTGAAGTGAAGTGAAAGTGACATGTGGCCAAGTATGGTGACCCATACTCGGAATTAGTGCTCTGCATTTACCCATCCAAAGTGCACACACACAGCAGTGAACACACACACACCGTGAATACACACCCGGAGCAGTGGGCAGCCATTTTTTTGCTGCGGCACCCGGGGAGCAGTTGGGGGTTCGGTGCCTTGCTCAAGGGCACCTCAGTCATGGTATTGAAGGTGGGAGAGAGCGCTGTACATTCACTCCCCCCACCTACAATCCCTGCCGGTATGAGACTCGAACCCGCAACCTTTGGGTTACGAGACCGATTCTCTAACCATTAGGCCACGACTTCCCCTTTTGATGCTTTCTCAACATTCTGCCAGTCCCGAATAGATCAGATTACACAGTCTTGTTCATAATAAAACAAGCTCGGCTGGGTTAGATGAGTTAATTATAATAACTGAATTATTTTGTTCTCTTGTTTGGGTTTGTGTAACATCCAGTACCATTAATACTAGTGAAGATGAGTGTGTTTGATTGCCACCTGCTGGTCACGTACTGGTACAGTCACAGTTTTACAGTGATATATTTAGAATGACAGGTGTCAAGGGGAAGTCGTGGCCTAATGGTTAGAGAGTCAGCCTCGTAACCCAAAGGTTGTGGGTTCGAGTCTCGTACCGGCAGGGATTGTAGGTGGGGGGAGTGAATGTACAGCGCTCTCTCCCACCTTCAATACCACGACTGAGGTGCCCTTGAGCAAGGCACTGAACCCCCAACTGCTCCCCGGGCGCTGCAGCATAAATGGCTGCCCACTGCTCCGGGTGTGTGTTCACGGTGTGTGTGTGTTCACTGCTGTGTGTGTGCACTTAGGATGGGATAAATGCAGAGCACTAATTCCTAGTATGGGTAACTTACTTGGCCACATGTCGCGTCACTGTCAAAACATTTAAAGACCAAGTGACCAAATGAATCTCTCAGAATCTGTCTAGAATGTTTCCAGGTCATATTTTAACACAAAATCACAGGTAAAAAATAATGAATTACATTTTGCATAAAGAAAATGAAGCCGATTTTTAAACCACGATGATTTTTGCATTGTGACATTATTTTCATTTGAATTATGCACCATAATGCATTAAAAAAAATCATTATTGCAAAAAATGTTAAATGTTTCATTTATTGTAGTTTCTACTGTTGATTTGAATTAAAAGTAAATTTAATAAAACAGGAGAATCTAAAGAGAATCACCCTCAGGAACTGGGAATGACAAACTTAAAGGGGTCATATGATGCTTTTTTTAAAGATCATTATTTTGTGTATTTGGTGTAACAGAATATGTTGACATGCTTTAATGTATGTTGCATCACATTATTGACAATTTAGCAGGAAAATGTGCTTAATTGTCATGAAAATGTCACAATGCAAGAAATCTTAATTATCCTAAAAATAGACTCTTTAGGTAAATAAGAATGTTTCCAGGTCATGTTTCACAGCTAAATCACTGGGGGAAAAATCAATACAATTTTGTATGAAGAAAATGAAGCCTATTTTTACATTATTTTCATGACAATTAAGCACATTCTCTTTATCATAATGCAAAATAATAATAATAATAATAATAAACAAATAATATATATATATATATATATAAATTACTTACTGTATATAATATATATAAATAATTATATATCAGATTATTATTGAATGTATAAATATATTATATATATAACATATTATATTATATGAATTTAATATGAATATTCTTTAGAAAAAACAGGAGGCAGTTTGTATGCCAGACATGAGCTTGGATCCACTCCACAAAACTCAGTACAGAACATTTTGCCCACAAATTGGCATTTATTCACCACTCATAAAGCTGATTGTTGCTATGGAAACCGCCATTTGCGTGAGTGTCTCATGGTGTTTAATGCTGTGAGTGACTGTCAGATATCTCTGTGCTGTCCACTTTAATGCTCATTATCAACATCATGCTCAGCTGGAGCTTCTGTTTGCTTTTTAACTGTTAATCCCAGTGTTACTGATCGACATTGTAGTTTATGTTTCCTAAACAGCATATCAATTGTCATCTCGTTGTCTTTAGTTTTTGGACCATCTGCTAACCGGCATCGAGGACATCTGCGGACATTACGGACATCATCACTGGAAGGACAAGTACGTATAAGTCATGCATGAAAGTCAAATTCGGCTTTTGTTTGAGTGATTTTGAGATTATTTGAAGTTTATATGAAATCAGAATGCCTGGTCTGGATGATTTAGATGCGATATTTATTTTGAATGAGTGGTGTCGATGAGATTTGGATGATATTTTGAAACCAGACCAGTTTAGTTGGTTGAGTTCACAGATCTTTTCCTGCTGGTGCAGCAGATAAAGTGAGATTTAGGATCAAATGTAGGTCAGAGATGGAGAACGTATAGTTTTGTCCATTTCTATGCAATGTTACGTCAGTATGTTCCACTTCGATTTCAGACAAAGCATCAGTGTTTTTCTGCCACTAATGATGCAAGAGGCAGGGTTTTGACATCTGGATAAAAATAACCAAGATTATATGAAAGTTTCACCTTTTCTACTCATTTCCAGGCTGAACCGGTTCAATAAGAAGTACGTGAAGAAGTGCCTGATAGCGGGTGAGCGCTCCAAAGAACCACAGCTGATCGCCTTCTACCACAAGATGGAGATGAAGCAGGCCATCGAGCTGGTGGAGAGCGGCGGAGGATCCAAGCTGCCCTCGGCCCTGCCGTCCACCGTCTCCATGCAGTGAGTGTTTCCAACCACCCGCACTCACCCTATGATTTGTTTTAGAATTTATGGAATGTAGACAGAATATTTGGAATTTGTGGAATGTGCATTGAATTTAAGGAGTGATTATAGCATGTTTGGGATGAATGAAGAATGTGTGGAATTAATAATATGTTTTAAGCCTGGCTCACACTACAGGATTTTTAGCCCGATTTAGCCCCGATTTCCCCCTCCTGAGAATCGGAGCAAAAATCTTGTCGAGCCCCTTGATCGGTCCCGATGTTCGGCGCGGATTATCTGGTAATGTGAGGTGTTCACAGATCGAATCTTGCACCTCCCGATCTGCTCGCACACAAATCGGGGCCGCCCCGATCATATCAAACATGTTTGATATTTAGGATTTAAATCGGCATGATGACGGCTATATGATTACGTCAGTACTTTCACAATAGCCAATGTGCGACTGCAAAACAGCTGCTGTACGGCCCTGTTGGATAGTGGAGACGGAGGAAACTGCTTCTTGACGTTTTATAGTTACACGACTGTCTGTATAATGTGTCGAAAACGTATCACAACTGTAAGGAAAAAGAGAAGCGCTGGAGTGAAATCGCCTCAGTTTTGAATGT
>NW_015554362.1:2848010-2876625 GCF_001515605.1 Sinocyclocheilus anshuiensis
TGTTTAAGATTTGAGGGAAGATAATCTGCAAAGATTCTCCTTATGTGTGTGCTGCAACCAGATTTCATAATCAGTTAGGATTTTAAAACTCCTGTAGTGTGAGCCCGGCTTTAGAGTATGTGTGAAATTCACGGAATATGTGGAATTTTTGGAATGTGTATGGAATGCACAGAGTGTGTGGAATGCATATAGAGTCTGGAATGCGTAAAGAAGTTTGGACACATGTGGAATATATTAGGGGTGCGCCGATCCAATATTCAGTATCGGTATCGCTCCGATACTGTCACTTTCTGCTGGATCGGGGTATCGGTCATACGAGACCGATCCAAATCCGATATTGTGCGTATACTATTCTGTGTTATTGTTAAGCCCCACGAAAGGCACAAAAACATTATAAAGCACCATAAGGTTTCCGTGCATTATATTTCAAGTGTTCTGAGACCGTTCCATAGTTAAATATTCATCTGAACCTCATATTAAAGTCGTTAAATTCAAGTTCACGTAAACTCTTCTCTCCACTGCGGCTGTCTGTAATCCTCCATTCAGCATTCAGACTGCGCGGCGCATTCGGTTACGACAGTCAAGACGATGGAACTCTCTCTAGGATGGTTCAATGTTCCTATTATTATACTTGATCTGTAACGTTAGATAAACATCAGTGGTTTTGCATGAAAGTGCTTTATCTTGCTGGAGTTTAGTGCTAATTCTAAATCATGTTACTTTCTACCGGGTGTCTCTTGGAGATCACTACACTGCAGTAGAGAGCACTATGAATTGTTCTTCACGCGCACAGTAACTGAAATTGAAAACTGTTAAAAGAAAAGGCTCAATAAACTATGGCACAGATATAATACACTACGCATCAATGTCTCTTCCCTTTGTGCTTTGAACTTTTCTATGCGGAGCGCTGCGTGCTGTGACTCTGTGTTGCTTCAAGCGCATCATTCTACGCATGGGATGCACATAAGCGCTTTGTACCGCTCCGTAATGGAGCCTTTCATGTTATAATACTTTTGCCCGATGAAAGATTGTTAATAGCCTTTCTTGTTCGGTCTTATCTATCCTATGTTGCGGCCTCATTACTGTGCTATAAATGTAAAAGAGATGTATTTAATTTATTGCATATATTTATATATAATTATATTTACTTGTTTTTCATTAATGTATATTACAATACAAAGAGCAATGTGTAACATTTTACCAGATTACATCTATTTACTTTTATTTTTCCCCCACTAAATAATGTTTTTTCTCTAAATGTTTAGATTTTATAAAATTATTGTGAACTCATCATTTTTGTAGAGTAAATTTTGCTGCTGAATTATCCACTAACCTAGTTTATAATAGTATTTTTTCTCATAGATTGATTATATATTTTTTAATTTGTTATTTTTCTTTATAATGAAGTTGTCTATATTTAGTAGATTGTGTGTAACACGCAAAAGAGTGATGATCAGGTCAACACACACTGAGGTATAGAAATAAAAAAATAAAAAAACTGCGCTGGTATCGGATCAGTATCGGTATTGTCCGATACTCAGAACTTTTGGTATTGGATTTGGGATCGGTTCTGAAAGAAATTGTATTGTGCCACCCCTAGAATATATGCAATTTATGTGGAATGTGTAAGGAATTTAGAGAATGAGTGGAATGTGTGCAATTTATGGAATGCATATAGAATGTGGAATGTATGGAAGGTGTAAGGAATTTATATAATGCATGTGGAGTGTATCGAAATTATTGAATGCATATAGAGTATGGAATGTGTAAGGAATTCAGAGAATGTGTGGAATGTGTACAATTTATGGAATGCATATGGAATGTATGGAAGGTGTAAGGAGTTTATATAATGCATGTGGAATGAATGCAATTTATGAATTGCATATGGAATGTGTGAGGAATATAGAGAATGAATGGAATGTGTGCAATTTATGGAATGCATATAGAAAGTGGAATGTATGGAAGGTGTAAGGAATTGATAAAATGCATGGAGAATGTGTGGAATTTCTAGAATGTATATAACTTGTGGAATTTGAGTAGAATATGTGTAATTTTTGGAATGTGTATGGACGTTAAAGAATGCACAGAGAGTGTGTGAAATGCATACAGAGTCTGGAATGTGTAAGGAATTTATATAATGCATGTGGAATGTATGCAAATTATGTGGAATGTGTACAATTTATGGAATGCATATAGAATGTATGGAAGGTGTAAGGAATTTATATAATGCATGTGGAATGTATGCAATTTATGAATTGCATATAGAATGTGGAATGTGCAAGGAATTTATATAATGCGTGGAGAATGTGTGGAATTTCTAGAATATATATAACTTGTGGAATTCATGGAATGTGTGGAATTTGAGCAGAATATGTGTAATTTTTGGAATGTGTATGGACTTTAGAGAATGCACAGAGAGTGTGTGGCATGCATATAGAGTCTGGAATGTGTAAAGAATTTATATAATGCATGTGGAATGTATGCAATTTATGTGGAATGCGTAAGGAATTTAGAGAATGCATGTGGAATATATACAATTTATTGAATGCATATAGAATTTGGAATGTATGGAAGGTGTAAGGAATTTATATAATGCATGTGGAATGAATGCAATTTATGAATTGCATATAGAATGTGGAATGTGTAAGGAATTTAGAGAATGAGTGTAATGAATGCATATAGAAAGTGGATTGTATGGAAGGTGTAAGGAATTTATATAATGCATGGAGAATGTGTGGAATTTCTAGAATGTATATAACTTGTTGAATTCATGGAATGTGTGTAGAATGTTTGGAATTTGTGTATGTAAAGCCTTTGTTCTCGGATACTGAGTTTTTATTTTTATCCCCAATGTTTTCCAGGAATATCCAGCCCAAGAAGCCCTCTCAGGACCGGGCGCTGCCGCAGCTCTCCAAGGCTCGTGAGGAAGAGATCAGGAAGATCCTGCGCACCAACCTGCAGAGGACCCGCCAGAGAGTGAGCGCTCGCCACTTCCTCTTCTCATACGGCTCTCTTTGTATTTCCTTCATTCGTGTGATTGATGCGGATCAAGCTAGACTGTCTTGTGTATTTTCAGCTGCGCTCGTACAACAGACACACGCTGATCGCTGATCCGTACGAGGACGGCTGGAACGAGATGCTCATCAAACGGAAGAAAATGAAGGAGCTGGAAAAGAAGGTTTGACGTTAACGACAGATCAGTACATTATTGGATACGACCAGATTATCAGTATCAAAAGCTATCCATTGCCTAATTAATTCATACTCTTTATATAATAATGAGGAAAAATCAATCTCAATTGACTGCTATTTGACACAAAATAGTCTTGAAAGGTAGAATGTGCTTTATTAATCATAACTGAATGTCACCGTTAAAGATTTTATCGCTGTACTTTCAGATATCGCAGATGAACAATTACCTCACTGTTCCCGCTCCACCCCCTGATTCACCGACCATCGCTCGAGCTCGACTGGCTTCAGGTGAGGCGGCCCTTTATTCTGCTGGATCACTGAGGCACTGATAATTGAGTTGAGGATCCTGTCACTGAAATCTCTTTCTTTTGTTCCGAGTGGATTCAGCCTCAGGTCTTTCCTCTCAGTGAATGTGCAGTGAATTGACAATCATGCAGGCTAGAATTGTTGCGCAGCGCCCTCTAGTGATTCACCAGATTTCAACTCTTTGACTCTTCCAACTCATCATAAGCCAATTTCCTTACAAAAATCTATACAAGTTGTTAGTACAGTAACATTGTGGTAAATGGATATTAACCACCATTGTCATCATAAAAGAATCAATCAACATGGCAAAAACTTTATGAAAGCTTCATACACCATTTGAAACAGATCCTGCATTGAATTACTTTGGTTCACAGTAGTAAAAGTAGCTGTAGTACTTTGGCATGAGTTATAATTACCATGGTGTGTTTTTGTAAGGGCTGTCATATGTTTTAAGAGCAATTACAGACCAGTAAAAATATCCTGAAAAAAATGTAGTGAGAACATTTTTATTGTTTTCTTTAACCCCATATTAATAAATAGTTTTTTTTTTCTTGTTTTAAGCATTAACCTCATTAAATTCTGTTAGATATTTGCTTCTAAGAAGAAGAAAAACTATATGCCAGTGGGATAAAAACATTAATTCAAGAAAAATTCTTATACTTATGCTTTTTAATTAAGTTGATCTTTGAATAAAGGAGTGATATTTTACTAATATTTATATACTATAATAATATTTATACATTTTTTAATTAGCTTTTTATATTTTAATTTTAATTTTAGTTTAAGTTCAGTATTTTCCAGTAAAAATATTTAAATATACCTAAAAAAAAAAAACATTTTCTTGAAAAGCAAAATTTAGTAAGATTATAGTTTTTATAGTTAGTTTTCTAACCCCATGTTGATAAATAGTTTTTTTCTAATTTTTGCATAAACCTCTTTAAATTTTATTAGATTTTTGCTTCCAACAAGAAAAAAACTGTATGCAAATGAAGAAAATAAAATTCTTTATATCTTTTATATAATGCAAATTATATACTTAATCATAATTGCGATTTTTAAGTAAATTTATCTTTGATAGTGTTATTTTAGTATTATTTATATACTGTAATATTTTTGAATTAGCTTTTAATTTTATATTTTCAGTTTTTGTTTTAATATTAGTTTAAGTTTTAGTAATGTTGTGTTTTTGTCATTTTTATTGGTTTTCTTTTTTTATATATATATTTCTTTTTAGGTTTAATTTTTTTTTTTTTCAGTAATTTTATTACTTTAACCAAGGCAACATTTCTAATTTTAATTTTCTAATTTTCAAGTTTTTCATCTAATATTTATAATTTATTTGATCTCAGCTTTATTTTAGTTAATGAAAATGGATTTTTAATAGCTTTAGTTTAAGATAACAGTAACAACACTGGAGTTAAGTACTGATTGTCTGTGTAGTATCTGTTCAGTTCCTGATCGCTTCCCTCCCACAGACCCTCAAGCATGGGGCCTCAAGTCCGTCACAGAAAGCATCCCCACCATTAAAGTGGACCTCGCCTCACCGCAGAGCCCAGAGTCCGTCAACGTGGTGGACGAGTTCAGCAAGAAGGGAAGCCAGCCGAAGGAGGAGGAAGGTGGCCTGACCATGAAAGTCCCCTCTCCTGCGAAGCAGAGGAAGGACAAAACTCCTGACGAGGAGCCGCAGCAACGGTTAATGCGCTGTCTGAGTGACCCGGGCCCCGCCGCCGAAGAGGAAGACGAGGACGAGCCCTTCCTCCCCTGAGAGAGCAGCCGTCTGTCGTAAGGAGGATGAACGAGCTCCGACCGCCTCCTCAAAGACGTCCTGTATCGGCAGTCCTCATGGAGGATCGTTAACTGCTGAAAAACGAGGACAGATATATCATCTGTAGCAAGCCAAAACGAGAATGACAGGAAAATGAACCAAAATAAAGGAAATGAAAGGAAAGGAAAGGAAGCGATCAAAATAAGCCATTTATTTTTTTTTTTGCTTGTCATTGTTCTTATCATGTGAAGCCTAACAACTGTCCTCACCAGGCATGATGTGACTCATATCCTAAGCGATGAGGGATTGTCATTGAGCACCATCAGGTGTATTATTTGTGGTCACATCATGTCCGGTTCGGAAGCAAATGTTCCCATCCAGCGTTTGCTATGGAATAATAATATTCCACACGAGGGGAACAGATCTATGCATAACCAAACGGTCACACTGTTCAGTCTATTCAGGTGAAACACTTCTGTTGTTGTTTTCATAGCATTGATGCATTTTCTAGTTCACGATGCTTTTGTGTTCATTCACATGAATTGCCTTTGTTTTTGAGACGCGTGCATCACTAGTTGTGTTTTACCTCTAGGGGAATTAGACTAATTTATCAGGAGCAATATGAAACTGGTTAAATTATGGCCGTTCTCATATTTATTATACAGATGGTGCATGTTTACACTGGCTTATTATTTCATCCCACTCATGGAGGACCATTCAAATCATGCTCTATTTGCAGTGCACATAACAAACCTGAGAAACAGCTATTTACTCATTGTGATTGCACAAGAGATTTACACATGTAAAGACTTTATTTTACACCAAAAAGGTTGATTGACCAGTTTGATTGGTTGTGATTGTGTTTCCTGTTTTCTTTGCTCGTACTTTATATCAAAGAACATTTTGGTCTAATAGTCTTCAATTCCCTTTAAATGCACTCAAGCGCTTTGGTGACCGGTCATGACCACTCTGAAAAACATCTGGACCGATGAAGCCATAAACCTTGGTTTAAAGGGATAGTTCATGCAGAAATGACAGAATTCTGTCTTTTTTTTTTACTCGCCTTCATTTCATTCCATATGCTATTTTTTCCATGGAAAGACAAATGTTGATCTTCACACAGCTCATTTCCTTAAAATTTCATAGTGACCCCATCTGTTGATCTCCGAAAAAAGGACAAAAAAAGCATCGTAAAAGTATCCAAACTGTCATCTGTATGATTTTGTACATTATATTCCAATTCTTCTGAAGTCATACAATTATAGAAGCCCATTTCTGCCACAAAAAAAATCATGGTAAATTATAATTATGGCATAGAACCTCAAAATATGAGATACTAAGTCATAATTGTGAGGACAGAGTCATAATTATGACATAGTACATCATGTTTTGACTATTTAAGTCATAATTATGAGTAAAGTCATAATTATGACAAAATCTAAATTATGAGATAAAAAGTCAAGATCACGAGAGTCAAAATATGAGATACTAATTCATAATTATGAGATGAAAAGACATAATTATGACATAAAAATCAAAATATAAGGTAGCAAGTCATAATTATGACACACTAAATAAGTATGAGATAAAAATAATGAGAAAGTCATAAATTGTCAGTCAGAATGAGATACTGAGTCATTATGAGATAAGCCATAACTGACATAAAACAAATTCATGATAGAAACTATTACAAAGTCAAAATTATGAGATAGAAAGTTGGAATTGACCAAATTGAAATGATGAGATAAAAAGTCAAACTTGACCTACTAAGTCAAAATTATTACATAAAAAAATTGAAATGATGGCACATAAAGTCAAAAATAAATTATGGCATGCAGAAATTAGGACAAAAGTTCAAAATTGTGAGATACTAAAAAGTCATCACGACAAAATATGAGATACTAATTCATAATTATGAGATGAAAAGATAATTATGACAAAAATCAAAATACAAGGTAGCAAGTCATAATTATGACAGTAAATAAGTATGAGATAAAAAGTGGAAATGAGAAAGTCATAAATTGTCAGTCAAAATGAGATACTGAGTCATTATGAGAGAAGCCATAATTGACATAAAACATCAAAATATGAGACACTAAGTCAGAATTATGACATACCAAGACAAATTTATGATAAAAACTATTACAAAGTCAAAATTATGAGATAGAAAGTCGAAACTGACCAAGCTGAAATTGTGAGATAAAAAGTAAAAACTGACCAAGTCAAATTTGACATACTAAGTCAAAATGATTGAATAAAAAGGTGAAATTATGGCGCATAAAGTCAAAAATAAATGAAGGCATGCAGTAAGTCATAATTATGAGATATAAAAGTGGAAATTAGGACAAAAAGTCAAAATTATGAGATAAAAAGTCATTATGACAAAGTCCAAATTGATATACGAAGTTGAAATTATGATATAAAAGTAAAATTGTGAGATAGAACGTTATGTGCCATAATTAATTTTTTTTTATTTTGTGACTTTCTATCTCATAATTTTGACTTCGGGCATAATTATGACTTACAAAAGCATGCTTTCCCCCCTCATTTGTCAGAAGTGGGTTTCCCTAGTAAAGACCTGAAGGTGAGTAAATGAAAACATATCTCATTTTTGGGTGAATTATTCCTTTAATACCTGCAGATTAACATTTTCCTGAAACCCTTCACGATCTAGCTCTGCATTCACACAGACACACATATAGTTTTACTGCCAGTGTGATGGAAACATGAGTTCAGGTTCGGAAATGTTGATTTGTGTTGCATGACCCCCCAAACAGTGTGATTGTATCCCGAAAGAACTATGCAGAGTCTGGAGTATGAATTATATGAATTATTCCCTTTAAAGCCTTTGCAGCGTGAGTATCAGAACCCTGGCCTTTGATTCTCCTGCAGCCAGAGGAGATTCAGCCATTAAGATCCTGCTCTGGAGGTGCATTGCATATCTGAAAAAGAATCAATAATATATAAAAATCAGAAAGTCTTTTGCATGCACAGAGAGTAGATTAGTCTTATTTTAAATAAGATGTGGTGAAATCAGATCTATATATTTTATGTGAACTCTAAAGGTCCATAAATGTCTATATTCTGCTTTGAAGTATTACAGTGCTAACTGACCGGTTATTTTGCATTTTACTTTTGCCTTTGAGTAGAGAGGACGTCTTCTCTTCTGCCTTTCTCATCAGATTCGTTAGAGCCTTAGCTGAAGTTTCATGCACTTGAGCGGGTTTCTGCTGGTTTTGGGAGTTTAGTCAGACTCGCGGGTTTGTGCATGAGCTGGTTTTCGTCTCACCTGTCCTGTTGTGTTTGACGAATGTTCACAGCCGTCAGTATGCGATGTAAATGCTTAGCAGAGGACGGCGTTGCAGCGAGTTGCCTTGATGTCAGGTTTTTGATGTACTGCAGTATTCACATCAATGAAGAAGAGAGGTGGAAACATTTAAAAAGGAATTTTTCAGCAAAAAAAAAGAATTCTGTCATTATTTACTCTATTACTATTATAAACCTGTATTCTGTTATTTTTCAGTGGAGTTTTGACAAATCTTTATACAGCTTGTGTTGTGTTGTATGGAGAAAAAAAATATCAATCTTTATTTTAGTTAACATTTTCGTAATTTTATTTATTTTTTTTGTCATTTTTAGTAGTTTATTAAATATATACATTTTATACATTTTTATTTTAGTTCTATTTTAGTACATCAAGTTAAACTAAATTACAATGATGTTAGGGTTAGGGTTAGTTTAATTAAATGTTTAATTTTGTTATATTTTATTTAATATTAGTTAATGTTTATTTTAAGTGCATTTTAAGTAAGTTTTTAGTTTTGTTTGGTCATTTTTAGTTGTTTTTTTGTTTGTTTAATATATTTATGTAGTTATTAATTTTATTTTTTGTTATTTTAGTACATCACATTAAAATAAATTAAAATGATGCAACTAGCTGAAATAAAATGTTTTTTTTTTTTTCAGGTAAGTTTTTTTTTTTTAATGGTTTTAGTTTTGTTTTTGTAATTTTTAGTAGTTTTTTAACTATATATATATATATATAGTTGTTTTTTTAATTTTTTTATTTTGTTATTTTAGTTAGTCAGGTTAAACTAAATTAAAATGAAAAATGTTGCCTTGACAACTAGCCAAAATAAAATAAGTTTTTATATTATTATATATTTTATTTTATTTCAGTTCATGTTTAATGGTTTTAGTTTTAGTTAACCCATTTGTAATGACATGAGGGTGAATAAACAATGACAGAATTTACATTTTCAAATGAACTATTCTTTCAAACTTTCTTTGTCTTTGACATGAAGCTGAATGCCAATGATCTGCCCTCGTCTGATATTTGTTTTAATGCGATTCTGTATATGTAATAAGTCTGCCTGCTTGCATATATTATCAGCATTTTGTTTGTCCTTGTGTTTTATTTGTCATTTTTTTTATTGCTTGCCACTGATTCTTTTGGTTGATTAACATTATTGTGTAATTTTTCTAATCATATTCAGCATAAAGCCTCTTTATTTACTTGATGTTTGCTTCACGACTGTTTGCTTTTTTTTTGCTTTGCCTAATTTTGCCTTGTTTATCATAAAGCACATGGATGATTCTGTTTACATTATTTAGTCTGTTTTTGTGCATGCGTTTACTTTAAACTGCTGTTCATCTGTGTGTGATCATGCAGATGCAGATTCAGATGCATCATGTCTGTAATAATGAAAGCTTATTGGTTTGATAATTCATGTTCTTGTCTCATCATTGGTGCTTATCGTTTGGCTCCAGACTCGAGATGAGTCGTCTCACGCTTTAATAACCTGAGCTCATTTTCATCTGATTTGTGACGACGGCACTCGAATGCAGACTAAAGACTGAACAAAGCTGTTGCTCTCTGAAATGATTGTTAATATGTCTGTACATGAAGCCATGAGCGATGCTTTCAACTTTCACATGATTATAACCTTCAAATGACTTGTTATATCAACATTCAGCTATTTTTCTGTTTGGTTTGCACAAAAATGACACTCTTTACCTGCAATATTCAACTTTTGCTTATGTTTCAGGGTCTTTTCTCAATTTTGCTGTTGCATTATTGATTATGGATTATCCTGAAGAACTGTAACTGCTCTCATACATGCTTAAACTCTAAATGAAGTGACTTTATAAAACTATTTACTGAATCATTTATGTGCTGTTATTTATTTTACCCAATGACACCAAATACAAATCAAAGGAACAATCGGTTCATTTGTGCTTAAACATCTCGTTTCATAATCGTGAGGTTTCAGCTTTTACTTTAGTTTCATAGTCTTGCTTCTAAACACAGATTTAAGAGTCCGTTTGAAGCACTTTATCACGAACAACATTTCAAACAAATCATTTTTAAAATAGCAATAATTAAGCCATCATTCAATGAACTTTTACTAGAGTAAACGCACAGAATTGACAAGTCATGAGTCTTAATCTAGTCATGGAATGTTACGGGCTGATCTGGAAAGTTTTGGTTGATTTTATATGGGTCAACTTGTAGGATTTTTAACCAGGTTAACTCAGGAATGATTATTTGTTCCTTTTGTTTGTCTGAATGTTATTAATCACTCATATAATCTATTCATATCCTTTTTGACTGGTTTAATTCATTAAGTGCATCATAATGAATTTGCAATAAAATGTTTATTTTATATATACACGCAAAAAAAAAACAATTATATCTAAATATAAGATTTGATATATATATATATATATATATATATATACAAATCTGCAATGTCAAAGTTTATCAAGTGTAGCACTACAAGGATTCACTGTCTTTGTCGAGTCGCTTCAGCACTTCACTTTTTGCATTCTGGGAGCTAAAATTTATGGTCATCAATGATACAAGAATAAAGTTTTAATTTGCTAAAAGCATCTGCCTTCTCTTTCGTGTGAATCTGAGGTTGATTTGATGTACTGAGATGCACATGCACGACTCGACCTTTTTCAGTCATGGAAATGAATGGACATCTATACGGAGTTAAAAACAACTGAAACTCTTGATCAAATGTCAATTTCAACAACTGATCAGTGAAAGGAGGCGTTTAACCTTTGGGAAATGTATCTCATCAGCCTCAAACTCACTATTTCATGAGCTTTGTTTTCTCTTTATTTTATATGAGGTTTGCCATTTTTGTCTAAATGCAGTTTTATACCCTGGTTTGTCATGGTTTTGCAATTAAAATAAGACAAACGTGACAATTAAATAAGATTCATGAAAAAGCGGGCCAGTTTGGGTAACAGGGTTGTAAATTTAGTCTAAATTAAGCCCATTCAGTCAGGACTAACTCAAATGTTGATATTTAATTATTGATAACTTTATAAGGAAAACATATTTGATCTTTTCCCTAAATATCTGAGTTTTAAAAAGCAGCCAGCACTACAATTGTCATGTAAGAATAAATCAATAAAAACTGAATGAGGTTATTTACTTACTTTCCCCATGGTTTTTACCATTCACTAAAACATAAAAATTATTTTTGTTACATGAAATAAAAAATAAATAAATAAATATACACTGATTTTATAGCTATACTCTCCAAGGCAACATTTCTCATTTTCATTTAGTTTAAGTAAAGTACTAAAATAACTAAAACTAAATCAACTAAAACTTAATTAAAAAAATATATGTTTAGATATATTAAATAAAAAAAAACTATAAAGTTACTAAAGCTTGAACTAAAATTAAAATGATAAAAATATCAAAATCAAATTCAAAATCTATACAAAAACAATAATAGTATATAAATTATACTAAACACTAAATATACAACTTTATGTCGAAACTATAATCTTCTTTCATGATTTAAGTCTAGAAACTCAAGACTTGTGAGGTGGGACAAGCTAAAATCTCCAATTTTATGGGAAGTATAGTCATTTGATATGTTTAAAACTACCTACAATTCTATTAGATACATTTTTTATGCTTTACATTAATATATAAAAAACAATACCTAATGGTTTTCATTTTTTAAAGAAACATTGGATTGTGCATTTAATGCTGCTAAACACATTACAACTGCTCATGGAAACAGAATAATTTCATATTTTGATTTAAAACTGTGAACACAAAAATAAATCACCCAGACTCTGCATCTCTTTAACATTCATAATCCTGATGTGTTTCAGAGTAATGCCAGACTCGCCAGAGAAGTTCAAGCGAGGGAAATTGGTCTAGACCACACAGCAGCGCTTCTGGCCGCGTTAGTGTTTATTTATTCTTGTTTGGATGCTGTTAAATTGCTGTGACTCAGCGGCTTGTCATCTCGTCTGCTCTAGAGAAGCAGAGAACCGAAACTTGATGTGGCTGCTGAGATTAATGTGACTTATTTGCATCAAGATATGCCTATTTGCCCCAGATTGTTCTTGAGTGCTGAGATAAGTGTCTCTCTATGATATTTAGATCCCATTACTGAGATATTCAAACGATGAATCAGACCGTTACTAAAATGAAAGTCTGCATATAGAGAGTATTTTATGCCTCATATTGAGCGTTTGGGAAACATTTTCAATTCATGCCCAGCGGGAAACCCTTTCCGGCAGACATCGTTCATTTCAGTGTTTTATAGGAATAGTTGAAAAATGAAAATGTGCTCACCCTCAGGCCATCAAAGATGTAGATGAGTTTGTTTCTTCAACAGATCTGGAGAAATGTAGCATCAATGGATGCTCTGCAGTGAATGGGTGCCGTCAGAATGAGAGTCCAAACAGCTGATAAAAACATCACAATAATCCACAAGTAATCCACACCACTCCAGTCCATCAGTTAACATCTGGAGAAGACAAAAGCTGCATGTTTGTAAGAAACAAATCCATTTTTAATTTCAAACCGTCGCTTCCAGCTAAAATACGAGACCATAATCCACAATAATGCGTCCTTCAGTGATAAAGTGCATCTCCTGTTGTTTCTCGCATCAAAATCCACCAGTGCATTTGTTCAGAGCTGTTTTGGCTTGTAAACAATGCTTGATCTGTGATTATTTCTCTCCTGATTCAGACCACATGACTTTTTGAATGGTGGAAGCGTTATTATGGATTATGGACTCGTATTTTAGCCAGAAGCAATGGTTTGAAGTCTTAATGATGGATTTGTTTCTTTTGTCTTCAGATGTGAACTGATGGACTGGAGTGGTGTGGATTACTTGTGGAGTATTGTGATGTTTTTATCAGCTGTTTGGACTCTCATTCTGACGGCACCCATTCACTGCAGAGCATCCATTGGTGAGCAAGTGATACAATGCTACATTTCTCCAAATCTGATGAAGAAACAAACTCATCTACATCTTGGATGGTCTGAGGGTGAGTACATTTTCAGCTATTTTTTTTTTTTTTGTGTGTGTGAACTATTCCTTTAAGGGTCGATTTAGCATCACTTTTTGAGTTTGAGCATTGCTATTTTTTTCACTGTCTACCAAACACATTTCATTCATAATGTCAGAGAGCAAACAAACTGACTTGTGCATATGAAAAAGTTCAGAAAGTGAAGATCTACTCCACTCTCCAAAATATCATATTTGCAATCAAAGCATCATTTTATTGTGGTGAGGTTTTGTAGAGCAGGTCATTTCCAAAGAGCATATTCATCTGAATTAAGCATCCTGTGCTGGAAATAAGCTTAGATTTCCCTTTAGAAATGGCCTGTAAACAGCCGCCCCGTGAGACCTGAACAATCAGCACCGAATGGAAATTTTCTGCTGCCGGTTGCACTATACTTTATTTTTGTTCTTGACCTTTCCTTTAACTAACTTTGTTTCTGCTGTGGTTGGTTGTTTTTTTCTTAATGAAAAACACCTGATTAATCGGGACCATTCATCTTGTTTTGTTGCAGGAAAACTGCTCTCTGTCTCTGTCCGGTTTGACTGGAAAATCTGTTGAATTTCTGTATTGATCGCTACCTTGATTTGGTGTTGCTTATACGCTGTAAATTTGTGAATCGTATGGCTTAGCTAAACCAGTTAAATCTAGACAAAGTGCCAGAGGAGTGATTAAACATTGTACAGGCCCTTCTCGCAATAAGCAATGCAGTGGATTAGACTTTTAAAACTTTGTTTTATTTAAACTTTTAAGATTATAGTTTGATGAAGATGTCATATAAGGCACACAGTGCTGATTTAACCAATCTGTGAACACTTCCTGAGTTTTGCTGTCATCTGATTGGCTGATATGGCTTTGAAGGGCGGGATTTTGAAGGGAAGTTAGCAAAATGTAGTTCAGGGGCCCGTTTCAGAAAGGAGGTTAAGTGAAAACTCTGAGTATGTTAACCCTGAAATGAGAGAAACTCTGGGTTTTCCATTTCAGAATGGGAGGTATGTCAAACTCGAGAAAGCAGGGTAAGTCAAGCCCGTTCTGAAAGGGAGGTAACTTATACTCAGAGTCAGTTACCATGGTAACTACCATGAACCTAACCTGGTCAGGAGCAGGTTTTCTTTCGGTCTCCTCCCCCTTTTTAAAGCGCAAGCGGTGTTAAATACTTCATTCATTCATGCATGCTGCAAAAATGCTTTTCTTACTAAGTATTTTTTGGTATTTCAAGTACAAATATCTAAAAATCCTTACATCAAGATTAATTTTCTATATAAAAAATGATATAAGATATTTGTTTCCTGGGGGGATCTAAATTAAGTGCAGTTTACTTAAGTAAAATTATCTGCCAGTGTGGTATTAAATATAATGCAAATGGAAAACAAGATTATTCGGAGTGTCTATTACTAAGTGCAAAGTGTTTAATAATGATAAAAGTATTTATCATTTTAAAGTGAAAAGTGACGTGACACGTGTGGCCAAGTATGGTGACCCTGTGCTCTGTATTTATCCCATCCAAAGTGCACACACACAGCAGTGAACACACACACACCGTGAACACACACCCGGAGCAGTGGGCAGCCATTTTTTTGCTGCGGCACCCGGGGAGCAGTTGGGGGTTTGGTGCCTTGCTCAAGGACACCTCAGTCGTGGTATTGAAGGTGGGAGAGAGCGCTGTACATTCACTCCCCCCACCTACAATCCCTGCCGGTACGAGACTCGAACCCGCAACCTTTACGAGTCTGACTCTCTAACCATTAGGCCACAACTTCCCCTTCCTATATTTAATATATAACATTTACACTCTATTATTGCATCCTGTTAATATACAACAATACTGAGGTGCAAATAGTATGTATCTGCCAGTATAAAGTATAAAAAGCATCTAATTATTATTTACACTTACTGCAAAGAACTGCTACTTTTACATGATAAATAGAATATATCACTATTTTCACTGTGTAAATAGCATCTAGAGCTATTTGCACTTAGCCTACTGTAAATAGGATCTATTGCTAAGAAAATAGGCGTATGCTAATTCCACTTGACTTAGTGTAAATAGCCGCTGCTGTATTTTCTTACCCTATTGGCAGATCATTTGTAAAATAAGAAAAATGCACTTAAATTATTATTATTATTATTATTTTATATATTTTTTTGCACGTGGGATTCCATGAAAATGAATAGCCTATTAGTTCAATAACCTACCGTTCTGCCAGTTCTAATTATTATTTACACTTACTGCAAAGAACTGCTACTTTTACATGATAAATAGAATATATCACTATTTTCACTGTGTAAATAGCATCTAGAGCTATTTGCACTTAGCCTACTGTAAATAGGATCTATTGCTAAGAAAATAGGCGTATGCTAATTCCACTTGACTTAGTGTAAATAGCCGCTGCTGTATTTTCTTACCCTATTGGCAGATCATTTGTAAAATAAGAAAAATGCACTTAAGTTATTATTATTATTTAATTTTTTTGCCCGTGGGATACCATGATAATGAATAGCCTATTAGTTCAATAACCTACCGTTCTGCCAGTTTTCACCTGTGATATTATAACAGTGATAAGAATTGAACTTGTATTGACTCTGAGGTATGCAGACGTCTTTTTGTCGGGTGCTGTTGCCATGGTGAATCATAATATCGGAGCATTGATCATGGCTTTTCATAGTCGTGGTGCACCAGAGTTGATTGAACTAACTTAATTCAGCTGTTCTGAAACCGAAAACTCAGAGTTTCCCCATCTCAGAGTAAGTCAACTCAGAGTTCAAGTTTTAACTCAGAGTTGGTTGAACCTCCTTATTGAAATGGACCCCTGTTTATAACTTTAAAAAAATATATATAGATATATACGGGCCCCAGGTGATTGACTCAAAACAATCTAAAGTAACCTGAGTAACTATGGCGGATGTCAAATAATGTAGGCTACGTTCTGCACCAGCTGAGCAATGTCCACTGAGATGAATGGGAATAGATTGAGAACTGCAGGCATTATGCATCAGCGAAACGGTTGAAATCACTTGACTTTGTACCTTTGAGTTAATTTGCATACTGAATTATGAGTGTCTTGCATCTGTTTAACCTGTTGGCCTTCCACTGTACCACCTGCAGTACACCGCGTGTTTTTGAGGGTTAACTTCATGACATACAACAACTCAAAAAACAAACAAAATAAAACATGTCACATATCTTTGGAAAGCTGAGATTCTTGTGATTGATGCAAGATACAATCAACACAGCAGGTACAATCAGTGTCTTTGTCAGACCGCCAACAAGGCTTCATGCTGTGATCCCATTGTGTTTTCCAGCTAATAGCTCCCAGCTATAGTTATCTGCAGGCATCTGTTTACAAAAAATAAAAATAAAAAATATATAGGCGGAATGTTTTATTCAGTTTTCAGTGTGTTCAAAGTTATATTTCTCAATACCAGTAAGACTTACAGTTCTGTTTATGAACAAACCTCAGTGTCACCTTTCAAAAGAGACCATGCATATACTCCAAATGGTTAAAGAACAGCATGCAATTTACTTCTGGTATGCCTTTTTTAGGAGTTTTAGTCAAATTTTACAGGAATGCTAAGGGGTTAACCATCTAGTCAGGCTAGATTTAATGTTTTGCAGAAGAAAACAAGGCTGTAAGTCCTAAATGCCTGTGGATAATTATCAAGCACAGCATGTTTTTCAAAGTCGTTTGTCACTAGAAAATGTTTCAGACAGCTAGCTATATTTTCAATCAGTGTCAATCATTAAGATGACGCTCCTTGCATCTTAAGCTGAAATCAGGAAAGGTGTCAGAGTTGCCTTGGCAACAGAAAAGCGGCTCTAATGCCGCACTTACGGTGTAATGCCGGATTTGCGAACGAATCGTTCTTAAAAACTGATATGAATATTTTTAATAAATCGGTGGAACTGATGCTTTTGCAGATCGCCACGAGAGTAAATCAACATTGTTAACATTATTACCATAATCGCTATTAATAATTAACATTATTATGCTGGAAAAAAAATGTGTAGAAACAATTTCCACTCAGAAATCGCTAGATTTCACAGTTATAGAGAAACGCAAGTAACACACTGAATTAAACATGACATTTTGAATTAGAAATAGCCTACTTAAATAGTTTTTCACTTTAAACATGAAATATTATTTACGTAAAAACGTTTATTGTATGAATACATATTAAATGTAGATATAGCAATAATTTGGACGATAAACAAACTGTTCTACATAACCTAACATAATAACGAAAACATAATGGTTAAACTCCAAGTTTGCTATAAAATTAAATGTTCTGGGAACGCTTTTTGTGAATCGGGTTTTTGAATCGGTTCATCGAAGCCGATTTGCTTAAATTATTTTTTTTTATGAATCGGTCGAACTGATACTCCTTTGCAGATCGCCACTAGAGTAAATCAACATTGTTAACATTATTACCATAATTGCTATTAATAATTCACATTTTTATGCTGGGAATAAATGTGTAGAAAGAAACAATTTCCACTCAGAAATCGCTAAATTTCACAATTAGTAGAGAAACGCAAGTAACACACTGAATTAAACATGAAATTTTGAATTAGAAATAGACTACTGAAATAGTATTTAACTTTAAACGTGAAATGCTATTTATGTAAAACGTTTTATTTACAACATCGATGTTTTTATAATACAGATGAAACGAATATAACAATAATTTCAACGATAAAAAAAAAACATTTCTACATAACCTAACATAATAAAGAAAACATAAGCCTAATGATTAAACTGCAAGTTTGCTACAAAAATTAAATGTTCTGTTGGGAATGCTTTTTGCGTTTCGGGTTTTTGAATCGGTTTATCGAACGCCGATTCGCTATGAATCGGGCTTCTGAACCACGTACAACGCCACATGAAACGTAGCACTGATATTTCCCTTTGTAAATACAAATGTAGCTATTTAATGGAGTAGAAACCCCGTTCTCCAGGCTTGCTACCCAAACCTGCCACACGGTGGTTGTGTCGGCTCGCTCTTGCGCTCGTTAATGACTCGCTCCCCCTCACTGCTGCTGCTGCTGATCAAAGGCGTTTGCAGCAGACCGCCCAGGATAGTCGTAGAGTCACAGAGCTCTGTTTCGCTTTCTGTCTGCGGATCATAACGGTCTCATATCAAGGCGTTTACATCACGAAACTATCCCGCAGCGATCGGCGTTTATTTTCATCCGTCCTTCTCTGGTGATAAAACCAGGCGAGCGCAGAAGAGAACGCGCAGTAATGGGAAGACGCGGCATGTTTTCATTAGGTTACATTTCCGAAGAATGATCCATCCATCTGTCGATCACATTTTACGAGCACAAACATCCTTCTTCATGCATTGGACGTAGACTTTCGGAGCACAGAAGAGTTTTGAGCATGCACGGCGCTTAAACAGAGGAAACCAACAGTTTTTACAAACAATTTCGGCGTCTCGTCGCTTCGCTGACACTCTTGATTTGATCTCTGGATGTATTTTTGCTGCTCTTGTGTCCTGCAGTGATGTGCACCGTGCCAAACGCGCGTAGATGTTATGAAATAACACAAGATGTTGCAGTTTTGGGGGTTTTCAGCTGAGATGTGTCTTATTTCATTCGCTAAACTTCAGTGTTGCCCTGTTTGGCCATGAGTCTTCAGCAGCAGCATCATTAGAAAGCAGTTGTGTGTGAGCACGTTGATGCTTGCGTTTTAATATGCGTGAATGTGATGCTTTCTCTTTTTAAAGTGCATTTCCGTTCATAGCGCTTCAGTTTAGTCTTCTAGTTGAGCATCATTTTCAGACATCTGTATGTTTGTAGGGACGTAGCTTGTATTGTGTTTGATGTGTGATCCATGTTGGCTGTGCATGGCATTATAGGCCACTTTAATGCTGCTTTAACTTTTTAGGTTCATAAAGCGTCATCTTCGGTGCAGGCATTTGCTTGCCTAATAAGATGTTTGATATGCATTAATGACACATGTTGGCTGTGCATATTTTAGACTACACAAATGCTGCTTTACCTTTTTAAAGTGCATTTATGTGCATAAACGCATAATTTCGCCTACCAGTTGAGCATCATTGTCATTTTCTGAAAGCAGTGTTTACTGGCACTTTGCTTGCTTTTAAGGCGTTTCAATATGCATTGATGCGATGACTTTTGGCTGTGCGTGTTATTATATGCTGCTTTAACTTAATGTAGCAGCTACATTTAAGTCCATATAGTTACAATTTCGTGTCCTGTATGGGCATTAACAGTGTGTAGATTGTTTTGGCTGAGCTTAACATTTTGTTGCTTTGGCATTTTAAGACCTTGAAATCTCATTTCGGTCTCCCAGATGTTGCATGACTGCTCTGAAACTAAAGGAAGCTGGTTTTGAAGCAGTGAGCGCGCACTGATGCGCAATGACGCTGTTGTTGTGCGCAAATGTGTTGACGCCACATGTGGTCTCTTAAATCGATTGTTTCAGGAAGGTTTAGTCACTTTGACCAGGAGAGAGTTCAGTTTGCACAGCAGCCGTGTTGCTTGCGCTTTCTAACCAAGTTTAGGTGTGTATCCTCGTGCGTAACGCGTAAGTGGAGAGTTTAAATGGTGCTCCTAAAGTTACCCGGTGTCTCCGCATCGGCCATGGGGCTTCGTCTGTCTCAGAAATTCGTGTTTCTGCTGTTCCTGTCGGGGTTGGTTACTCTGTGCTTCGGGGCACTTTTCTTTCTACCCGACAGCGTGCGCCTGAAGCGCATTTTTCTCTCCAAGAACGAGAATCCCGCGGTGACCGTGGGCTCCGACAATGAGCTTGCCAAAAAGGTGCCCGGGGATCCAGAGCATCAGCGGGTGGGTTTAAAAGGGGGCGAGGGGTCGAATGTCAAACTGAAAGTGAGCCGCAAGCCCTCGGTCACCCATGGAGCGAGAACCGTGGAGAGATCTGTTGGGAGTAGAGCGCAGGACGAGTGGAGTCCGGCGAAGGCGCACGAACCGGCGGCCAGGGACGAGCGGGTCACCTCGGCCGCACATAACGGGCAACGCGGGAGCGTTTACAGCTATGAGACGTTTAAAAAGTGTCTGCTGAAACCACCTTTGGGGAAGAACAAGGGAACTCCATCGGATTCCGAGACGCTTCAGCGGAGGGAGAAAGTCAAAGAGGTGAGATGATGGCTCTCATTATTGTCTACTGTGAATGGAAGCCCATTTCTGATACATAAGCCTTGGTAAATCATGAGATATGAAGTCATAGTTATGAGATAAAAGGCGGAATTATGACATAAGTTATAAATTATGACATGCCAAGTCATAATTATGAGATAAAAGGTCGAAATTATGACATACTGTCATCACTGTGAGATGATAAAGCGAAAAAAAGACACAAAACATCATATTTATGTGATTATGAAGGCGGAATTATTATATAAAAAGTTATAAATTATGACTAAGTCATAATTGTGGCATAAAAAGGCGAAATTATGACATGCAATAACTGTGAGATAAGAAGTCGAAACTGTGACATACTGTACCATAATTATGAGATAAAAAGTTGGAATTATCACAAAGTGTTATAAATTATCACATAGTAAGTCATAAATATGAGATAAACTGTGACAAAGTTATAAAATGACATACTAAATCATAATTATGGGATAAATTGACATACTAATCCATAATTATGAGATAAAGTTGAAATGTTGACATACTGTGTCATAATTGTGAGATAAAAAGTCAAAATTATGACAAGTAAAAATGATTAGATAAATGTTATAATTATAAGATAAAAAGTTGGAATTATGACAAAATGTTACAAATTATGACATACCAAGTCAAAAATAAGAATTTTTAGATAAAACAATATCATTTTGATAAGTTATAGCCTAAATTGAATATTACATTTAGTCATAAATATGGGATAATGTCAAAATTATGACATACTACATCATAATTATAAGATAAAAAGTTAAATTGGCATACTAATTGATGGAAAATTACACTTTTCCTCTCATAGTGACTTTTGATTTTAGAATTTCAACTTTTTATCTCATAATTATGACTTATGATTTCATCATAATTATTATTTACCAAATTGTGACCCCCCCTCATATTTCAGAAAAAGGCTTCCATAGTTGTGTAGCCTAGAAGGCTGTATGTGAAACCTGTAAGATGTTTTACTCCAGGGGGGTTGTGCCTGTGAGAAGCGTCACTTGAGATAAGTGTTTGCTAAATGATTTAGAGCTAAATTGCCTTGAAATTGAGGTGAACAGCAACAGGCATGACTGCTGTGAAGATGCCAATGCTTTTAACCTAAAGCTATAGGTGAGTCGGGGCTAGTTGTCCCACTTTTACTCCAGTGAAAGTCCGTATAAATCAGTCTGTGTGAACTGCAGAGTCTTGGCTACAAAACATTGGACATTTCCACTGTTATTGCACAAGAAAAATAGATTTTAACACATTGACCACTATAGTGGGGCGTGTTGTCACACTATTGTTCTTGCATAGTATAAGCTTTTAAGGAAGATTGAAACAGTGAAATGATTATGAAATCTAAAACCACTGGCCAACAAAGATCTAATGACATAGAATAAAGCACATGTGACAACTTGCCCCATGCTTTTTGTTCCATACCATAAGAGTCTATACAGTTTGTATGAGCGGATAACAACAGCTGTGTCACTTTGCTTGCTGCTGCTGCTGCTGTGTGTTTGTGTGACAGTTGTTTGAAGCTGCTGGATTGAATCCAGATAAAAGCAACCTTTCGTCTGCCTTGCTTTGATATGTGTAATACAGGCATCGACTGTGCTGGTGAAGGTTTGTTGTTCCTCAATCTGTCTTCAGGTGAACCGATGATCGTTAAAGCTGTTTTTGGTGTGCTACTGAAACGTCTTGTGTCAGAATGAGTTTCGCTCTCACATGGGGATGAGAACGCTGAAAATGCACACACAACATGCTTCAGTTATTAATGAAACATGAGCTTTAGTGCTGCTTTGCTTTGCTTTTTTTTTTTAGCGGTGTGCTTTAGTGCTGGTAAAGTGCTTATTTTGTTTTTGTACTAAACATTGCTATTATTATTATTATTGCTGATGGTTGGTGTTAAGCTTTGAACTTCAGTGTGTAACTCGCCACACAGTTTGTGCTCCAGATATGAATGATTCCTCAAATCATGTGTTGCTGAAGAGAGCTGTGCTTTCACTTTAATAAGTAGTTTTCAGCATTTGTAGGAAGCAGAATTTATGGGATCTTTTGACGTGGTCCAGTAAACAACCACCTGAAACACCTTATCAATCCCATAGCAACATCCTGGCATCATGGCAGCCAGCTTTGCATGGACACACACCTCTAATGTTGTTTTTATCCTCCAGTAAATGTTAAAATCTTTAAGTATTTTATTATATTTTTTATTCTTTTATTTTATTAATGTATGTTTCTACTATTTTAGAAACATTATGCACTTCTTGTCACTTACTTTCTTGCTGCACATCTCAGATACTGTTTTTTACACACTCACACACACACACACACACACACACACACACACACACACACACACACACACACACACACACACACACAAACACACACACAAACACACACAGCCTATATATACACGCAATCGCACATAATTTTTGTCTTAAAGTTTAAATTTGCTATTGTTTATGGTGTGTTTGATGTGTCTCACTGTATATTTTCTATTACTATAATGTATAATATATTAGTATAAATGTATTTAAATTCAATTTGTTTATATTTTGCTGCACATCTTAGATATACTGTTATTTTTTCAAATTTGTCTTATTTAAAGTTTAAATTTGCTATTTTTTGTGACGATTCTTGACACGTCTCGCTGTGTTTACATTTTGTATTAGTAAAATGTAAATAGTATGTACATTTATATTTACATTTTTTACTTTTTTTAAAAAACATTTTTGCCACTGCTGTTTTATAAACATTATGAACTTTTTTGTAGCCTACTTTTTGCTGCATATTTCAGATGTACCTTACATTTTTTGTATGTTTTTGTTTATTTAAATTTAATGTAAATGGTATTTAAATTTACCTTTATTTACATTTGTACCACTGCTGTTTTAAAAACATTAGCCTATACACTTCTTTTTGTCTTTTATAAGTTTTGTCTTATTTAAAGTTTGAAGTTGCTATTGTGTATGACGAGTCTTGACGTGTCTCATTTTATTTAAAGTGAAACTTTATAAGAAAAAATAATTTATGAAAATTCTGTCATCATTTATTCAGCCTCATGTTGTTCCAAACCCTCATGATGGACTTACTGAGACACAAAAGTTGAAATTTTGAAGAATATATTTTCCAACATTAATGCAGCAGCATGACTAAAGACTGATCTGATTTGAGAGTTTGTCAGTGAATAAGGACTTCAGTTTGGGTCTGTTCCTCATAGAAAACTCTCAGAAGTCTGGAAAAATAAAGCGTTATATACTGGACTACTTTATGATAATTTCTCACTCTAGGGTGTTTTTGTTGATATTTTGGAGCTTGACGGCACTTTGGTTATATTTTCGAATATTCTTCAGAATTGTATCTTTTGTGTTTGAGGGAAGAAAAAGTCACTGTGGTTTGGTGCAGCATGAAGGGGAGAAAATGATGAGGAGTTCACATTTCAGGTGAATTTTTCCTTTCAAATGTCAGAGTGCTGTTTATTCAGGTTCATATCGTTTCGCATTAGTTCAAGACTAAGGTCCAGCTGGCTGACATCATATTGATTTCTCTAACGTACTGAAGTCAGACTTTGTGAAATGAGTAACTGTAGAAACACAGTACATTTCCAGAGCGCAGTGAGCGTATATTGAAATGTCTTTTTATGGCTATCTAAAGCTGAAATTCTGCTTTGAATTTTCTATTGTGATATCATATTTCACAGTGTCAGAAATGCTGGATGGGTTCCAGAGCCGCGGGGTGGTTATGAAGCGCTGCGGTGGCAAAGCCCGCACTGGACTGGCTTTCTTACCTTTGGGCAAATGAGTGGAAAATGAAAGGGATAATCAAGTAATCCACAACAAAACAATTTTTTTTGTGTGTGTGCGTTTGACTTTGAAGTCAACTTGAAACGTTGTTCATAACCCACACTGAAAAAAAATGTTGGTGTGGAAACCATTTTCATCATTGGGATGTTTTGCATTGTAGTGTTACTTTTACTATCAGTGCTCATTTTGCATAAATCAAACATAAATGCTTATTTTGCATAAATAAAATATAAATCAATGCATATTTTGCATAAATCAGAGCTTATTTTGCATAAACTACGGCTTTATATCAACTTGAAATATTGTTCGCAGCTCACAGTAGGCGTGTTTCCATTACAGATTTGCGTAAAACTTTGGCGATATTTTATAAATGTTGATAAAAAAGTATTGCGAAATGACGGCGTTTCCATTAACCAATGTTATGCGACTAAAACGTAACCTTTTGCCTCTCGCAATAAGTCTCCAGCTGGCTGACATCATATTGATTTCTCTAACGTACTGAAGTCAGACTTTGTGAAATGAGTAACTGTAGAAACACAGTACATTTCCAGAGCGCAGTGAGCGTATATTGAAATGTCTTTTTATGGCTATCTAAAGCTGAAATTCTGCTTTGAATTTTCTATTGTGATATCATATTTCACAGTGTCAGAAATGCTGGATGGGTTCCAGAGCCGCGGGGTGGTTATGAAGCGCTGCGGTGGCAAAGCCCGCACTGGACTGGCTTTCTTACCTTTGGGCAAATGAGTGGAAAATGAAAGGGATAATCAAGTAATCCACAACAAAACAATTTTTTTTGTGTGTGTGCGTTTGACTTTGAAGTCAACTTGAAACGTTGTTCATAACCCACACTGAAAAAAAATGTTGGTGTGGAAACCATTTTCATCATTGGGATGTTTTGCATTGTAGTGTTACTTTTACTATCAGTGCTCATTTTGCATAAATCAAACATAAATGCTTATTTTGCATAAATAAAATATAAATCAATGCATATTTTGCATAAATCAGAGCTTATTTTGCATAAACTACGGCTTTATATCAACTTGAAATATTGTTCGCAGCTCACAGTAGGCGTGTTTCCATTACAGATTTGCGTAAAACTTTGGCGATATTTTATAAATGTTGATAAAAAAGTATTGCGAAATGACGGCGTTTCTATTAACCAATGTTATGCGACTAAAACGTAACCTTTTGCCTCTCGCAATAAGTCGTGGGAACGGATTTTCATGTGATTTTGACAGATTTTGGCTATATTTATTCAAAGGAGGCGTATGCGTGTATCTTTACAGAAGCAGCACAGAGAGCCGCTTCAGAAATGTGTGTGGCGCGGCTGGAATAAACACAAGCATTGACTAGAGTGGCCGTAATCAGCTTCAGTGGCCGTATCAGAGCCACATTGCACCGCAGACGTGTGCAGTGTAAATTATCTAAGCATTAACATTAGGGAAAGCCCCTTATACTGGAGAGCCGCCACTTATGGAGTGTTTCTTGGAGGTTATAGTACATTGAAGAATGATCATATGACTTTTTACATACGCCACGTGACCTGTAAATGCGAAAAAAAAAAAAAATTTCCATTGCAGTTTTGCGAATCATTCCTTTTTTGCATTGCCTGAAAACCACCTCATGCGAGCGTAAGAACTTTTTTGCGATATATGGGCGTTTTTGTGAAATTGACGCGTTTCCATTAGGCATATTTTCAATTCGCAATTTCAGTTCGCGCAATTTGAAGGGTAATGGAAATGTGCCTAGTGAAAAAAATTTGGTGTAGAATCTATTTTTGCTCCGAAAGTGGTAGTAAATTTCACATGAATTAAACATGAAATTAAGTTGGAAAACTGAAATAGTACTACACTCCAAAATTTACAATTTTTATTTTTTACTCGAGAAATCATATTTTACAGCACATTTGACTTTTATAATCTGACATAAGTGAAACTGGATATTCAATGACAAATGTAGGGTGGGGCTTTATTTTTTGCATCAGGACTTGATTGGCTGGTCAAAATTACTTTGAGGGAGGAAGGAGTTCGAATCAGCAATAAGGAAAGATGTTTCGGAGACTAAGGAAGTTTATGAAAATAAACCATGTTTTAAATTCAAAATAATGAATAATCATCAGGATTGTGATTTTATGATAATTTCTTGTTGAATTTGCCTGTCTGTTGATGTGTATTAACCTGCACTGACCTACTTGCATGTAATTTCAGTGATTCATGGAGGGTTTGTACTGTTGCTATTAAAGCCACATGCTGAATTAACTATTTAGGTTGTGCTGTTTTTACACAGTGTTTGCCTCACGGATGCCTCTGGCTTCCCTCTGCGCCGCCTCCTGTCAGAGCCATGCATATTCATGTCTGACCTAATCATCATAAACAGCTCAATTAAGTATTAATAATCCAGCAGACGAAGATTAGCTCTTCGGGAGAATCAGTGCTCAACCACTATGCTTTCTCAAAAGCCATCCGTTTCTTCGCTTTTTAGCCAAGTTGGGTGAAAGATGGAAATAATGTAAATTACTGTTTGAAATATGAGCTCAGATCTTGTTAGCAGTCTTAGCAAACAGTGCATGCTGAAGTATGGGAGTTTTGTTCATTTGTCAAGCAAAGTTAATCTGTTTGGCTAATATTATTGAATTTGCATTCAGCAGGTTTTCAGCTCTGTGTGCTTTAAGGTCTCAAAAACAAGGACTGACTTTACATATGTTCTCCTTCAACCATTGGTTGTTTAGTTGTTGCATCAACAGTGAGTAAGTTTGATGTGAACGAAGTCAAATATTGACCTTGGAGTTTCACTGATCCAAGTTGCAGTTTATTTGGAGTCAGAACTGCCTGCTATGACTGGAACTGACGGTTTGATTGACATGTGAAGCGACCAATCACTGTTCGTTTCTGTTGTGTGACAATCAAGGGCCAGCTAATCTGAAACCAGATCTAACTAGTCTAATGAAACTCTTTTTGAAACACAAATGATGTTAACACTAGTTCTTGGAAGCATCATTGTAGCTGTTTGGAAACTTGTAAATACTTGATCTCAAGAAAAGAGGTCACATTTCAATGCAAAACTGAAAGAAAAAAATAATTGCATTAAGAAAGTAAGAAATTAAGCCTATTTTAGGACGATTATGATGTTTTGCATTGTGGCATTTTTAACATCTATGCATGAATCAAACATAAATCAGTGTTTATTTTGCATAAATGACATCAATATATTTTTCATTAATATAATGAACCCTATTTTAGGACCATTATGGTGTTTGGCATCAATTAATCATTTAATGTTTGATGTGCCTTCATTTTAATTGCAGTGCTTAATAAATTAAACATAAATGAGTAGCTATTTTGCATAAATCAAACGCAAATCAATGCTTATTTAGCATAAATAATATCAACATACTTTGCATAGGCCTAGAGAAAAAGAAACCTATTTCAGGACCATTATGGTCATAGGTGACATAGGTGTTAATTTTAATATCAGTGCTTTTTGCATAAATCAAAAATAAATTGATGCTTATTTTGCATAAATCAAACATAAATCAATGCTTATTTTGATAAATAATAACATATTTTGAATTTTAAAAAATTAAGCCCGTTATAGGACCGTTATGATGTTTTGCATTCATGTCATTAATTTTAATATAAGTACTTAAGTCAAACATAAATCAATGCTTAATTTGTATAAATAGTAAGAGCAACATATTTTGCGTAAAAAAAATAAAAATAAAGGCTATTTTTGGATCATGTTTTTTTTTTTTTTTGCATTGTGGTATTAATTTTAATGTCAGTGAAATCAATCATAAATCAATGCATGAATTAAACAAATTAATGCTTATTTTATTTTGCAAATATATATATATATCATGTATGTATGTATATAAAAATTTCAATGCTTATTTTGCACATATAGCATTGATATTACAAAATATGAATTTATTGTTTTAATTCAAAAAATTTATGATATTTTGGGACCATTTTGCATTGTGTTATTAATTTTACTATCAATGCTTATTTTGCATAAATCAAACATTTACATTTACATTTACATTTACATTTAGTCATTTTGCAGACG
>NW_015554362.1:2876702-2881769 GCF_001515605.1 Sinocyclocheilus anshuiensis
AGTCAAGTAGCTTCGAAAGAGATGAGTTTTCAGCTGTCGCTTGAAAGTTGTCAGGGATTCAGCATTCCGGATCGGGGTGGGAAGATCGTTCCACCAGCCAGGAACGGTGAAGGAGAATGTTCTGGAAAGTGATTTTGAGCCTCTCTGTGATGGTACCACGAGGCGTCGCTCACTAGCGGATCTCAGACTTCTGGAGGGGATGTAGATTCGTAGTAGTGAGTGGAAGTAGGCGGGTGCTGAGCCTGTGGCTGTTCTATATGCAAGCATCAATGTCTTGAACTTGATTCGAGCCGCGACCGGTAGCCAGTGCAAGGAGATAAAGAGAGGTGTAACATGGGCTCTTTTGGGCTCGTTGAAGACCAGTCGTACCGCTGCATTCTAAATCATTTGTAGAGGTTTGATTGTGCTTGATGGAAGTCCAGCCAGAAGAGCATTGCAGTAGTCCAGCCTAGAAATGACAAGGGCCTGGACAAGAAGTTGTGCAGCATGCTCCGTTAGAAAGGGCCTGATCTTTCTGATGTTGTGCAATGCAAACCTGCAAGATCGAGCGGTCTTTGCAATGTGGTCTTTGAAGGTCAGCTGGTCATCAAAGGTTACACCAAGATTTCACCAAGATTTCAAACATAAATCAATGCTTATTGAGTAAATAAGCATTTTGCATAAAGAAAATACAGTCTATTTAGGACCATAATGATTTTTTTTGCATTGCAGCATTCATTTCAATATCAATACTCATTATTGTAATGTATTGGAGCCAAAGGTGGCACTTGATTATATGGTATATGGGTGTAAAAAACTCTTTATATAGCTAAATCTTGTGCTTTTCTCCATGATGTATGTGTATAGTCTCTTCTAGTTGGCTGTAGCTGCACTCATGGCACCCGCTGAAGGTTGGAAAGTTCTTGCCAGAGTTTTTTGAGCTTCCCCAGAAAGTCTAGAGGAATTTGCGGTTCGCATCCATGAGCATGTGAAGCTTGTCGAGTCTATGGCCTCTCATTCATCAATGCCTCCGTCCTTTTGTCACGGGGAGCTGACTGGAGGGTTTATCCCCTGTTGGGACATGCTGAATGGGCGTTCACCGCTCTGTGAGATGGATAGAGTTACAAGGAGCAGCTTGGCAGAGCGTGGCCCGAGGCTGGGTGGAAGCGGAGAGAGGAGCCGTACGCTTTAATGAGCGCTTCCTCTTAGGAAAGCCAAGATCCTGTTCCCCTTCTCGGAGCGGAGGAGGACGCTGCAGGCCTCGGAGCTGCTGGTGAGGGGGCAGGAGAGCGCAATTAGCTTCTGGCTATTGAAACGGGGGATGGAGAGCAGCCGCTAAACGAGAGTCATGATTACAGCAGCTGTTCTTCTGTTTGAGCCTGCACCGCTGAGATTTGCCTTTCTTAATATGGGCAAACTAAACTTGATGCAATTACTTGGTTACATATAGGCTAGATTTGGTTGCCACAGTAACTGTGATGACTGATATAGGCCTATTGCACAGGCTGATTATTGAGTTGATACTTGGCCATTTAATAAGAGTTTCTTTCCACTGAGCTGCCAGCATCAGCATCAAGTAAAGGAATAGTTCACCCAAAAATTAAACTTTGCTGAAAATATCCTCACCCTCAGGCTATCCGAGATGTAGATGAGTTTGTTTCTTCATCAGATTTGAATAAATGTAGCATTGCATCACTTGCTCAGCAATGGATGCTCTGCAGTGAATGGGTGCCGTCAGAATGAGAGCCCAAACAGCTGATAAAAACATCACAATAATCCACAAGTAATCCACACCACTCCAGTCGATCAGTTAACATCTGGAGAAGAGAAACGCTGAAACAAATCCATCAAGACGTTTTTAACTTCAAACCATTGCTTAAATACAAGTCCATAATCCATAATAACGCTTCTCCAGTGACAAAGTGGTCTGGTCTGAATCAGGAGAGAAATCTGCACAGATCAAGCACCGTTTACAAGCCAAAACATCTCTAAACAAACAAATATGTGGGTGGATTTTGATGTGAGAAACAACAGGAGGAAGCAGTGGATAGAGGACTCTCATTTTAGCCAGAAGTAATGGTTTGAAGTTAAAAACATCGGTTACACTTTACTTGAAGGGGTGTGCATAAGACTGACATGACACCTTCATAATCATGACATGACACACGTCATGAATATGAAGGTTTTTTATGCATGTTTATGACAACTGTCATTAAGTGTCATTCGCTCAGTTATGTAATTTTTAATGCAAAGATGACATTGTTTGAGATGTCTTTGTTATGGGCTATGGTTAGGGGTAGGGGTAGGGTTAGGTCAAATAATGTCATATTTGCATTAAAAATGACATAACTGAGCGAATGACACAATGACAGTTGTCCTAAACATGCATAAAACCTCCTTCATATTCATGACATGTGTCATGTCATGATTATGAAGGTGTCATGTCAGTCTTATGCACACCCCTTCAAGTAAAGTGTTACCAAAACATCTTAATTTGATTCTTCCAAACATGCAGCTTTTGTCTTCTCCAGATGTTAACTGCTGGACTGGAGTGGTGTGGATTACTTGTGGATTATTGTGATGTTTTTATCAGCTGTTTGAACTCTCATTCCGACAGCACCCATTCACTACACAGGATTTTTGGGTGAACTGTCACTTTAAAATTGGTCAACAACCAACTGTCTAAAGTCCTTCTGCATTTATTTTTTTTTGGTAAATGTGCTATGCATGAAGTATTTTCTTTGTACACATGCGCTGTTTTTTGTGTATCTCTGTCTTTTTTTTAAAGATGCTGTATCAAGTGAAATGTAGTTCAATATTGACATGATTTTCCGTGACCTTTGAAGATATAGTTACTGGAAATGTATTTTCAAATGTATTTTGCAAGTAATGCAAATTCAGGCCAATTCACTAGTGAAGACCAATTTATGAACCAGTTTGGTTTGCATGCAAGAGCATAACTGGAAAAATGCAGTGCCATTCAAAGGTTTGGGGTCAGTATGATTTTTTTTTTCTTTTAAGAAATTAATACTTTTATTCAGGAAGGGTGCATTAAATTGATCAAAAGTGACAGTGAAAACATTTATAATGCTACAAAATATTTCTATTACAAATAAATGCTGTTCTTTTGGACTTTCATCAAATAATCCTGAAAAACTATTTGTTTCCACAAAAATATTTGACAGCGCAAATGTTTTCAACATTGATAATAATCAGAAATATTTCTGGAGCAGCAAATAGAATGATTTTTGAAGGATCATGTGACACTGAAGAGTAATGATGCTGAACATTCAGCTTTGATCACAGGAATAAATTACATTTTAAAATATATTCACATAGAAATAGATATTTTAAATAGTATTTATAAATAATATTTCATGATATTACTTTTTTTTTTTTTACTGTATTTTTAAAGGGATAGTTCACCCAAAGATGAAAATTACCCCATGATTTACTCACCCTCAAGGCATTCTATGTGTATATGACTTTCTTCTTTCAGAGGAATACAATCGGAGTTATATTAAAAAAATGCTTCCAAGCTTTAGAATGGCAGTGAATGGGTGTTATTTTTCAATAGTCCACAAGAAGTCCAATAAACTGCGTCCATCCATCATAAAAAGTGCTCCACGCGGCTGCGGGGGGTTAATAAAGGCCTCCTGAAGCGAATTGATGTGTTTTTGTAAGAAAAATGTCCATATTTAAAACTTTATAAACCCTAATCTCTAGCTTCCGCTAACTGTCGTACACGCGTTCACAAGAGAATGGCATTCCAGCGCATGACATAGGACGTAGCGTCCCTTTAATCAAATAAATGCAGCTTTGGTAAGCAGAAGAGACTTCTTTTAACAACATTAAAAAGGTGTTTATTTACTATAGCAATTTCATCACTGTTTCAAGGCCAGGAAAAAACCCAAATCAAAATGTCCCTAATGTTGCCAGGTTTTCCATGTAACCCTGTCGATCCTCTGTGTGTTTTACTCCATGCTGATGTGCTCCATCTGGCTGTTTTGAATGCAAGAACGCGTCCTGTGTGAACGGTCCATGAGTGTACTTGCAGTATAATTCGATAACAAACATCATTGTGATTATGTGCTGTAATATAACTGAGGAGCAAATGAATTAAAATATCTGGTTTAAATTTGTGATCTAATTCTAGACACTTCATTAACTTTGTTGAGCCTCTTTCAGCTTCGGTGAATATTAGGCTGTATTTTGGTGTTTTCTTCCAGAATGCAAGAACATGTAAATATGCCATTTAATGCAAAACTATTTGAGATGCAACACTGTGATTCATATTTTATCAAAATGATATTCATGCAATTGCAAAAGATTTATCAAGTGCATGGAAAACTACTGGAGTGGTTACAAAATGCTAAAGTGTAGGATCAAGGTCAGGTAAAGCAAATGATTTACCAGTTGTTTAGACTCTAAAGGAGCAGTTTGTTTGATTTGCTTGTTGCACAAAGCTCCATGCTTGTTATTTGGAGTTACTTTGCATTAGATTCTGGTAAGCAGACACGGGTGGACGTGACCTCTGCATGCGCTCGGCTCCGCTCCCAGCCAAACGCTCTGCTGGGGACCAGAGTTTTCCATTGTGTGTTCAGGAGTATTTACAGTTCAAATTCTAGGTTTTAAGCTTGCAGTCCGTTTCAATGCATCGCTTCAACTTTCAAAGTGGTGCTTGGGAAAACTTCTGTTCTTTTCCACCACACACTGGACATGTAATTATGGACATACTAATCATAGAAAATCAGACGCTTGAGCAAAAGACAATGTTATTGTCATGGTTCTGATGAGGGTTTGGCGGTCTGATATTATAGACCATAGAAATGTGTCAGCTAGCAGAGATTTTCCTGTACTGCATATAGAGTGCTAGATTCCCAAAAATAGGTCACCTAGGTCATTAAATCCTTTTTTTTTTAGTTGAATTTTCAGCAAAAATGCCGTAATATTTTATATATAATAAAATGAATAAAATAAATTACAATTAAAAATATTTTTAAAATAATACAGATATTTATGTAAAATTATATAAATAATAAAATAGACATTACAAAATATTTATAAAAATTATAAATTATAATTTTT